>NW_019213572.1:0-161954 GCF_002532875.2 Varroa jacobsoni | reverse complement strand
CGGATTATGGTAGCTTGAGTATTAAGGATAGCTTGCGTTGTTTGCTCTTCGAGAAAAGAAACATCCGAGCGTTTATTTAAAATGGCCTAAACATTTCATTACTGATACCTCCACCATAGACAACCGTACTGCCTGTCGCGCTTGGAGTCGATTTTGGCTATAGAATGAATACGGTTCGCGATAATATCTACCCTTGTCAAACATAACTATGAAAAGAGCTGATGAGCTAACTACTTGACAATATCAAATGGATTTATGGGATTATGGACTTTATGGACATTAGTACTTACATTTACTCGTGATAAAGGTCACATGTTTTTTAAACAATATACTATTACGATGTACATCATGGACTGCCGCACTTTAAATGTCTGCCCGGCTTATAACCTAATTGAATAGCTAGCAATGTCAAAACTAGGCTCATCTTCTCCCGTACTTTATACAGAACTCGTTAACACACAAGCGCTTGCCGTTACCGATCAGGGCATACCGAGCATATACTTCGACCCCTTGCAAGCTGCTGAGTCGTCCTAGCTCACAATGACCATATTATTGCTGTTGCAACGAACTTCATATTCAGATTCTACTTGGCTAGAATGCGCATAAACGTTAGGGAACCAAGGTACGTAGAGAAAACCGAATTAGAGTCTGCAGATTACTAGTCGATTTGTTTCTTTGCACTTCAGGAGGATACCATCGTCGCCCGTATGCATATTAATTGATGGGATTCAGTTGAGGCAGCCGAGTGCAGGAGGACAACGAAGGTCAACAGCAAAACCACTGACAGACACTTTGTTGTCATTGTTTAAAGCAACGGCAGGAAGCAAACTAGGCACGTTATTCAAAACAGGAAGCAGTAACAGTGGCTAAGCAGTTAGTGACCGGAAAATCGAATGCGACAAGACCCGTGGCTTTGGGGCTGGACTTGCTTGCAGCGTTGTTACAGCTTAATAAATCCAATGAGGGAATAGTGATAGGTTAAATGCGTGGCCGCTATCATGGCGGTGCGGCTTTGTTCGTTAAGGACAACATAACGTAGTCGCATCTGGTGGGTGATATCGATGCGTCGTCCACAAGCATTTTATGGGTATACAATTTATCACATCAGTAACTGTGTTTGCTGCTATTTTCGAAAAACACTATTTTATAATTTGCCCTTGTGTCCGTCCCACATCGCTCTGAGTTATTACTTTCACTGGCTACATTTTTAATTACCATCATATGTATCGTAAGAGTAATTTATTTCCAGCTCTGTAAGAATTACATTATTTTGTAGCTATATAGGATAGTTCTTCCGTTCTTGCCACTGCAACCTCTTGATAACCCCTTTTAATTTATGTCAACTGTGCTCAGAATAACTATATATAAATTAACTATAACAGTTTATTCTTCAAAGATACAGCGCAGCTGTAATACCCCACTGGCACCAGAATGCTTCAGAAATAAATTTTCAGTTGATCAACTGAGTTCGACATAGGATATTTCGCTCAATCCATTTCTAGCACGCTCAAGCCATTAAGCTCATCCGTCCGACAGGATTGTATGTTGGGCTCTATACAATATATATATATATATATATATTGATACGAAATAAACATGAAAGTTGACACAACGATCGCAAGATGGACGGCATCCCGATGCGGGTGCCTAGTTCGTTTGCTGCCGCCGTTACTGCTTGGATGCATCGCCTCATCCCTGCAAGGTGGGTACCTATTATAAATACGTAAATATATATATATATAGATATAAGTACATGTAGAACATCTAATACGGCATGCAATACCTATTAAGGTTACTAAAGTAACCCATTGGGTTTCAGTATTTTTGAGCCAGTAGTAAGCCTACGACACCTTGACGAGTTGTCCTACCTTCTAAGAACATCAAAACTCATTAAAACTAGCTTGGCTTTAAATATATAAAATTAAGTGGGTTTGTGCTTCAAAAAAGTTATTATAACAGAGTCAGAAGATTATAAAGGCGCAAATAAGAACCTTAGAAGGTAATAATATTTATGAAAATGTAAGGGGAAAACATATCTAAAGAAAAAAGGTATTATGAGTTGGTAAAATACGATACTATACAGTCTTCGACGGATCACGACTAGAGAAATTTTAGCACCCTCTAGATAAACAAGAAAATTAATAGGAAAGAGGAGGTACAAGAAAGGCAGAAAAAAATGTTTGATATTTGAGATAGTTGAGACAAGGATACGAAAATTAAAAAATACTAACATTCCAATAACTTTTGTAACCTGTAGAAAGGCCACCCTTTAATCAAACAATCTGGTGCTTAAACTTTAAGAACACGTGATTTTTCAATAAACAAATTCCTCTCTGTTACATTAGATTTACTATTATTTTCTGGTCTCCTTTTCTGCATTATTTTAATGTTCTATATTAATAATTATTAGTTAGTAATTATTTTAATGTTCTTTGTATACTTCATGCAGTGTGCTGAGGGTGCGTACTGCTTGCCTCAATGCGTTCGTATTAAAAAATTACAGGTAGAATCATTAAAATTATTAAAAAAGATAGCTAGATGATCGACAAAGCTTATACAAGATGCCCCCCTTTAAAAAAGGGTCCGTACTATAAACAGAAAACCATACTAAATATGCTATTGTATATTGCATTCAGGCTACCAAATTAAATTTTCGTCATGTTATTTGCGTTGATAGGAAATCTTACAAAAAGCTAACATGTTCCATATAGGATGTTAGCTTTTGATTAGTTAACCGACCATTTTTTGGCGGTATTCGTTACACGAGTTAGGCTTAGATTAGGCGAACTAAAAAAAGACGTTTGTTGTGATATAGGTACATCATTTTCCCATTGAAACCTAAGTTTGATCAAGCCATGGCAATACGGATCTACAATATCCAGCATATAGGTGCATGGATGGATGTCTCACCGGGAGAGGTCGCTGGAGTAGACCATACATTCTAGGGAAGACAGGCTACTCGTATGTTAATTTGAGGGTGATACCTTCTACCGTCCACATCTTTTTGCTACTATGACTTACGTCATTTAGTATAGTACTAGCACTTCTCCACCAAGCGTTGTCATGCGGTCCAATGTCTGGCCCGTTCGCAGGGGTCCTCTAAGACCGCTATTGTCGTTCAGCTTCAGGACCAACGATCTGTTTTTGCACTTGATACGGCAGCAACTGGTCTATCTTTTCCATTTTGTATTCTGCGTCAATACGCAAAGGTTTGTGAGGGGGAAAAGATTTAAACTGGATTTACTGACGTGGTGCGCGCGAGTTTCTCAAAAATCATCAGTCATTACATTAATTTTATAATTAATCCAATAAAGCACCACGTTTAGGTTTTCTTTTTACTAGAGCACTAATCGAAATTTTATTAAAGACTGAAACTTTCAGTGCCTTACGTGAAATTTCCTACTACCACCTGGTTTTGTAGAAATTCTAGTACGTCGAATTCGAGTCTGCTTATCAAATTGAATGGTATATTTTTCGATTGTCTGCGTGTTTACGCAGCAAGGTAGCTATAGAAACAACACAGCTGGATAACGTTAATCGAAAACGGTCGTACGCCAAGCCTAGCATCTATATCGGTTCATCCAAGTCTATCGATACAGCGATCATTCACATAATATTAATTTCCTTTTCACTAAATTGAGAACTACAAACAACCTCAACGTCAGGAAAGATTCTCCACTTACGCCTGCGGTGCATGCATCAGCACATCAGGGGAAGTGGCCATCATAATGTACGCGGGCAATAATGTCAGTAGTCTTCCAAGAATTGTCGACAAACTCCAAAATAAATTAGGATTTCACGTGTACATGCGTCCAATAAGAAACCATTATTAAAATTATTACAGGTACGAATAAACTCCTACAAAAAAAAAAAGAATTGTACGTTCTTTTTTGCAGGAGTTCTTTGTAGGATTCCTTCAACTCTTTATAGGAATTTTTCGCTAGCGCAAATATTATCATTCATCTTTCAATAGTTACTCTCGACACACTTTCAGCGGATACAACAACTAGGTAGGACTCCGGAAGGTGTAACTAATAAGAGATCGGACACAATAACTTTAAGCCGTTTGGTCCCACCCAATGATACAAACCAAACAGGGACACGTTATAATAAGCAGACAGACGTGTCCAACAGAGATCGGTCAAGACTGTTTCTTGTCCAGATTAACAGAATGTAGAATATACTCTATACACCAACGAGCCGATAACGCCTTGTTTATATATATAATAGCGTGTTTTTCCGTACAACAAAACGGTTGCTTGAATATCTCCATTTAGACACAGTTTGTCCAGAAAGGCGGAGGAACGAAAAAACGATACCAGTGGAACACCACGCGAAAAGTCGGCTGGGGTTTGCGCAAAAAATTGCGTATTTTACTCTCTTCATATTACAGTGGTCGCTCACTGATAGCAGCAAATTCACACGCACACGATTCCTCGTGGCTCTTCAAAGCTGACTAAAATTGCGAGCCACGGTTTTTGCCCGCGCCATCTTTGTTTTGCTCACGAGTCGTTGAATGAATCACTTCACCACTCACTGAACCACTGAATGATTACATCAAGCGCTACGAGGGTAAAAAAGATCCAATTATCGCGACATTGAACGGAAAGCTTGCCAATGCCAACTTATCGTCGCCGGCGGCCTTAGGGAGAAAACGACTCTTATCGGTTATGATCTGGACATAAGCTAGGCATGTAAAAATCTAGACTAGCCCTTGCGAATGGTGTAACCGAGGGTCAATCTTTCTCGTAACAAGTTTCCGCACCAGATACGGTACGGGTCTATGAGATTCGCAACACGTGACACATTGATGTAGCGAAGTCGTGATAACTTATCGCCCGCGTGTAACACAAACGCGCGTCTACGTAGTGCTGAAGATATTGTGATTACACGGATTTGTGCATTGATACGATTGTGACGGTTATCCATCTACGAACCAGTTCTAGGCAACGGTCAAGTCTGTATTGTAAACCTTGATAGCACTTAACAGGAAAGCAGCCGAATTTTGTGGCGAGAAGGACAATTTTAGGCGGAGCATAGAGACTTTTCCGTCGACATAAAGCAACCTTGGACACTGTTGTTCATAGGAAAATATAGCATACACCAGCTCGGAGGCGTGCCAAGGACTGCATTTGATAAGTATGATCGTTGAGTTCATCCGTATTCCCGTTAAACAAGTAAGCAGTGAGCTCTTCGACCTACCCATGGAAGGCCTGTTTCACTGAAGCGTTTGAAGCCGAACCTGTTGGACAAGCAACTTAGGGCCAGAGAGAACCAGAGCAGGATAAAAAACCGTAGTTACAGTTTTCAGCATTACTTTCTCGTGGTACGTCCGTAGCTACCGATGTCGTTGAAAAATCAGACCAATTCGAAGCAAATACGGTCCCAGATCAAATATCGTGAGGCAATCGCCCTCAAAAAGACAGACTGACGTCTTCCTGACTTCACTCAAATGGGCTATTATGTTCGACAAGTTCATTTCCTAGCTAGTTAAACTTATGCTCACGGGATGCAAGCTGGAGATCGAATAGGTTGATGAATTGAATATCTTCACCTTTTAATGTGAGACTGCGCGAGAGGTCATAGATGGTAGAGAGACTTACCTAGGAGGCTAGCAGATTCAAGCATGCTTGAAACAGATTACTGCGGTGGCCCCATAAAGTCGATATAATAAATCCATCAAGTGCAGGTCTCCAGGTTACCTTTTTAATTTGCAGACCACAGTTTTATCCAGCTCTGATTCTAAGTAAAGGACGATCACCCTCAGCGAGATTCGGCTGCATATATTCTCAAGCAGTGCCAACAGAAACGTCAGTGCTGTACAGCAAGAGGTTCACTACTAAAGCTGGATTGAGATAAGGCCGATCAGCAGTGCGCGTACGGTCGAGCTATTCATGTATGAGTCGAACTGTTCACCAAATATAACGTCACTGTTGGTGAAAATCGTCACTGCTACTGCCATATACTTGGTATTGTCCGAAATCGATGTGACTATATATATATATATATTACTGTTACGCTACTTTTAGTAATTTTGGTCATATATGATTTTTTTTATGTCAGATGTACTACGCAAATGATGTATTGCAAACATCGGCAGTGAGAATGGAGGCTTTCTTTCCTATAATTAACTGACGTAGCCCTAAGAAATAATCCGCTGATTGCACACTAACGGGACTTGCTAGAGATTGCTAGCGTTTCACATTCATCTACCTGTACTTTTTTTCTAAAAGTCTCAGGGCTACTTTGTGGCTGGCTTCAATCTTTATCTTCACTGGAACACGAAGAAATTTTGAACAGGCTGCGTATTCGACACTACGACAGGGTGTAAGTTGTCATCATATTGTTACATTAATGTAAACAGTTTGTGCATTTATGTAAACTACCGTCGGAGCTACTTAAACAGTCTTCTCAAATAAGCATAACGCATTATCAGTTTTTTTTCTTTTGTTCTCGTTCAGATTGCCGTGATTTGAAATCTACCCATCTAGTGCTTCTTCAGTTCATGATAATGATCTTAAGTATCGATTCGCTAAAAGCGCAGTTGCCGTGATACGGTTTTACAATTCGGTCTCATGACCACACTTTGAAATTGGGCGTAGGCTTATTTTGAGAGCCCGCTTTCTGTAGCAACGCTTGACGGCAGTTCTAGATGGTAAAATTGGAAACATTTATTTTGACATCATTAAATTGACATTGACAATCTAGTGATTTCTCAACACAATTGAAACACTAAAACGTATACTCATGCATCCGACGGCCTGCGCATAATTCCGTGTAATGGTTATATTAGCGTGTTCTATGGACAACAAACTCATTACATCGCATCACCGACCAAAATTCTCACGCTAGAACCACCTTAGTCAGGATTAAAAATTCCACTGAGCAATTGTCAATTGCTGTGCCGCTTCTAAAGAATCAGAAGAAGATTCTTATGTACCCCCACAAATGATCTACAAAATAAACGGTATCTAAACGTTTACAGGAAGGCATCGTAACGCATAATTAATGAACTTTGTGTTTCTATTTTGAGCAAGTATCTTGGAAATACGTCGACTGTGTGGTTAACAAGGATTTTAAATGCACTTCTTTCAGCATACAAAGCAGGCATATAATTACTGAAGAGGCAAAATCATTAGACATCGGCGCTTCCCTGCTTACTAAAGCATGAAACCTTTGACTCCTTTTTGCTCTTCTCTAACAGGAAGTGTTTTAACATTAGCGCAAAAATTGGTCGGATGAACAGCCACTGGATCGTATGTTACCCTGAAGATGTTTCTGCTCTAACCGGATCCAAATTGTCTGTGTATAATCTATCCCTGAGTAACATGAACTAGAGATAGCGAAGTTATTCCCCTTCTTTTTCTTGGACAGGCGAAACCGGGAGTTTATTGAGGTACTCTAGAATCCGTGATAAGATCATTATAAATAGAGATTGTGGCGAGTCTATGACCACAGATCCTTCGACAAAAGGCAATACCGACTTAAAACAACTATTTAATGTAGAACTGATCCGCTATTAATTCAAGCTTTTTGCAACCTAGGACCTTTGGACAACTTTAAAACTTGGATTGAAGACTCGAAAACGAAAAAGAAAGAAAAAAAGGAAAGGGACATGTCTAAGCTTGACTCCAAGGTCACGAAATATCTATTATCCCTTACCTACACTTGTAATTAAACTATCTTTAACAGGTTTACGGCAGCGACTTTAGAAAATAAGTTGTGTTCAAAGAAAAATTAATGACGTTATGGAAGCGAGTAGTAGTCTCGCGATATGAAATAGTTAGACAGGAAAACCTCTGTCGAAAACTTTGAATGTCTACTATCACACTTGGCGCCTTTCAGTATATAAATGTCTTTGCTTAAATTACAAATACGAAGTTTCCATCGTGCTTTGCCTAGCGCAGAACTGCCTAAGAGTCATGAATATATTGTATTAGCAGACAGACTTCGAAGAAACAAAAACTGATGCTTCTGCATAAAACAAAGAAAAGCGTATAAGTATGTTTGTGTTGAATAAATTAGTCTTTAGGTAGGCGACCTATCAAAATAAAATAACCTACTATATAAGTTGTGTCGTTTTTAGATCCGCATAAGACATTATTCATCAAATAGTGTCTGTTTTTGCACATGGAAGTTCTTAAAACTCATATCTTGTTGACAGAAGACGATCGGAATCAATTCTGACCAGTCTGGAAAAAACTAGACGAACTGTCGCTAAACATCGCAAGGACGTTTTCCCGTTGAGTTCCCATGGTTCTTCGTATTCGTAGGTATTTAGAGAATGCGGTAGTTTTATCTACAAACTCCATGGGGAAGTCTTGATAGTTCACCGTAGTTTTCCGAAGGGTCTGCGTTCTCTTAAGATTGTTAAGATATTAAGGTGCCGAAAACAATTCTACCAAATGCTAGTATCATGCACCTGCAGCTCAAGGTTAGCTGTTGTTTCAACATGTACACAGCAGGCCACATAAGGTGGCTAAAGATTTCTGCAAATGAATAGTTCATATCCATTAGAATTGTCACATGTTTGATATCGTAAAAGCTGACTCAGGTTCGGCTTTATTAGGGGCGTCTTACGCTTTATGCTGTGTTTTAATGACTACTTGTTATAATTAAGCTTATATAGGACTTCTGCAATTAATTGAATTAACGATATTTGAACTCTTTTATCGTTGTAGCTATTTCCGGTATGGTTCTGGTCAAGGTAAAGGAGGCACTATTGAATGACATAGAATCTATTTTACGCGTTATAACAGGAAAACATGAAGTTAATGTCTTTTTTTACGATTGTTTATTTTTTAAATACGTATTTTTAAGTTTGTAAATTTCTTAAGCATCTTTTCTTTAAAGTAATATCCATGTAACCGCAATATCGTAGGCGTAATCTCAGGCGAATCGTACCTTGTTGTACACATCTAGATATTCTGAATCGATGTCATCTTCGATGTCTTCCTTATTATCCTGACGGCGACTTCTACTATGCTTGCGCGTGCACGATTATTGAACTTTCTACGATGCCTATTCTGTTATATAGATGGCCATAAATGTCTTGAGATATCTAAAGTTATCCTAGGATTGTATTTTCTTTAGTAACTCTTGCTACCATGGGCCGTCTTAAACCCATCCGTTAACTGTACCAAAATCTACATATATAATTTTAAAGGTAGAGACTTTCATTTCAGCGAAATTGGTTGAGTTCGAAAACACCGCTCTGTACTCTCCAAGTACTGCAAATGATGGCCGTACTACAAAAATTTAAATTTCCGTTAAAATTAGTAACATCCACACAAAGTAGAGTGAATTTTATCATCCCTCAATCAATTTGAGCGCTTGGGTCACAAAATTTGCTACAAATTACAAGATAATGTGAAACTGACTTTTGCTTAAAGACTTCTCATAATAGATATATCATTTATTTAACGTTAATATTTAAAAATGGTTAATTCCGAATGAACTCCGTTCAAATTTCTTAAAAGGTCGCTTATCGAGGTAAACTGAAGACTCCCAGTGTAAACTGTTAGCGTAAATTGAAAAGAAAATATCATATTAGACGACATTTGGGTTAACCTCCCCCTTGAAGCTTTTCATAAAAATGAATCGGTGTTCGTACTTTGTTTATGTGTGACCTGTGAGCTTATAATAGAGCATGCGTCCCACTACAAAACACAAGCCGACGGCCTTGCAGTCAAAGGTCACTGATGTACGTATATGCGCCTCATGTTCTATAAACGATTATTCGTTGGATTAAAATATTGCCTTTTTTAATTATCAGCATAATACGGTAATGTGGCAGGCGTACAAGTGTAGATAAATATGTAAGGAATCGGATTAGGCCAAGTTAAGCGATGGAGAGATGGAAAGGTTCGCCACAAGATATGTGGTACACGTATACCGCCATGAATGTGTACAGTCATTTGTAACAAGCATTACAGCGAAGTGCATGAAAAATCACCGCTTCACGTAATTCACTTGAGTCAAGGTTCGAGTATTCAATTCAATTAAAATTAGATTGAATGTGCAGTGTGTTGTAGACACCGCTTTTGCCAGCTTGGATTCAGTCTTATTTGCCATGCTTAGTGGTAGCTTGAAAAGTCTAGGACGACGGTATCGGGTGTAGTACCTGTTCTGGTGGCAGAGAAAGGGACCGCATTTCCCCCAAAAAAATGCTACGAACTATTTTCGGAATCTGCGGTAAATATCTAAAAATTTAAAGATCTGCGGCAAAATATTTCACAGTCTTGCCCATGTTTGAATGTCGAATATCTAATGCGTGTTATGTATCTAAAATTATAACAATGAAATATCTAGAATACTATATATTTAGAAGATTAACTGGAACGTAAGGAATGATGAACAAGCGTGTAGCAAGGGGCCTCCTTCTTCAGATGCACTGCTCTAGGGGAACTGCCTGTTCCATGTGCGTATAAAAAGCTGGGTCACTCTTGTCGACATTGTTTGGAGAAACTACATATACTAAACGCATTTAGTAAAACAAGGTATGCAGCAATCTCTAAGAGTTACTGTACTGGCTAAAACACGCGCATTACCTCTAGCTCAAAGTCGCGCTTTTTTTCAACGTCTGTCCGAAAAACGTTAACAAAAGCACCCCATGTAGGAGGCAGTAATTCTAGAGTAGTGCATTTGAAGAAGGAGGTCTTTTGCTACATGCTTGTTCATCGTTCCTCATGTCCCAATTAGATGTTGTTTTGTTTGAAACGTCTTATAGGTGTCATTGCTGTAACTACCTCAGCGATAAAATTTGAGATTTATTTAAGCAGCATAACGCCGTAAAACACACTAAATATTTGGCGTTCGAACGATCTGTAATAGACATTACTCGAACTGGGATAGACGAATGATGAAAAACAAACACAAAACTCAGTCTCTCGAATCGATTTTGCCGACTGTTTCTCCTCTCGTCAGAAACGGTCGGCAAAATCTCCGTCTCCAAATGGGGATCATCGCGTCATCACGGTTACACATAGCAGCACGTGATTGAGTTTCGAAACTATATATAAGCAATACAGCCATTTAACATAACTTTTTGCGAATACAAAAGTAATTGCCGAAAAGCATGATTATTTGATAAAACCTATTTCACAGCTTCAATTCTAAACTTCGCAAATTTGTCTTAACATTTTCTTTCGCAGTGTGTGACGTCTGCTTAATAGCAAGGGTGACCGAGTCGATGTTGATATAGGAAGACTCTCGCCTCATAGAAGAGTAAAAACGACCTACTGTTTGCTAAAAAAATTGAAAAGTAAACGATATGATGTGAGTGCCAAAGTTTCAGGGTCCTCAGCGCGTATGGACATGGACCTAAGATTCTCATGAACATTTAACACGATAAAAATACCCACCTTAAATATCTTTGCCAGTTATCTAATCGAAACAGGAATACGATCACGACAGAATTGATTAACTCATTGGTTTTTGCCTCCTATAGATGCTTTAGTGCTGTGGCGAAACCTGCCCTTTGTGCAGCCATACACTCACATGCGACGCGGTACGTTGCCGATTTAGGATAACCGAAAATGCTCAATATTTCGTTGACGCTCCCTACCATCTAAAATTCTTGTCTATTTTTCACTATAGCTGCAAATCCATTTATAACCAATTAGAACGAGGTTACATCCATAATATGTTTACTGGCTTTTGGTAAACACATTCGAGAAACCAGGCAGCCATTCTAAAAGAACCGATATGTATATATATATATATAGTTGTATAAATGGGTTAGAAGACAATGGCATTGTTTCAGCAAAAACAACAGCGCCGCACGCGAATCCAGACAACACGGCAACAGTTTGTAAGAAATTATAGGTCTGCTACTATCTAATAGCAGATGGTTTTTTAGTGCGAAGTTTATTCGTCAGTAATTGGAAAATATGGTAATACGTCCGCACGAAGCCTGGAGATTGTGGTGGATGTAAAGGAGCCCCACACCCAAACCCTTTCGGGGCAGATTCAACAGTTTTTGTAATGTGTGGTTTTGCATAGTCTTGAAAAGGGGTAACTTTGCGGATCGTTTTGCTAGGTAAATTGGTTTCCTAAATAAGACTGGGCCTTGCTTTAACCCTAGACTTAGTTGTATCTCCCAGAACTGCCTATTCCTTTCTCTGCGTCGTATTGATTCAAAAACACTACTTCTCGTCACCCACAACAATTTTATATAATAACCTGTATGTGTGCCCGATGGTGCAAGATGTTGAGACAAAATGATAAATCGTGCGTGTTTGCGCTCTTCATTCAATTAATGGGTATCTGGATTCCTTTTTTGGATAAACCCCATCGCCTAAATGCGATTTAGTTTCTTGACGAATTCACGAGTTGTTTGCTGGACGTTTTTCTCCAAAAGTGCCTTCAGGTCCGAATCACCGACCGGAACGATTTGCATCTTCCAGATTTAAGACGCCATCATTTAAAATTCAGCAAACTAACTTTGAGCAATTCCTTAAAGTGTGGAGCACACGCAACACATATGTCGTACCTTAGCAAAAGATGAAATGAATAAGTGTCAAATATGCAACATAAACAAAGTGCAAAAATGGGCTTTATTCATGCATTGCCGTCAAGCATTGTTTAAGACGTAGCGTGTCTACGCCTTGTTTCGAACCTGTGCCACTACGTCCTCAAACAAACAAAGAAAACAAGAAAAAAAAAGCATGCATCTGAAGAAAGCCGCCATTGCGTTTGACAAACCTGCAGTGCACCCATAAGAATCAATTTACAACTTTAAAGAAAACAGATGAATATACGGCATATATTCAACCGGAATAACAATTCTTGCACAATGTGATATTTTGAGCTGACCTTCTCCTCTGATGTTCATTTCTGCTATCTTTCTTGTAATTCTCTGCAAGCGAAATTAGAGGGTTGATGGACGTAAGGCTTGTTTCTGCTGAAAATTAGAACGTCGTTCGAGCAGTGAAACTTCTTACCCTGCTCGTGAGAACATTGTTAGAGATTGATAACAGCAACAGAGATAAGTTGTTGCCCTAAGCGAAGTCTGTCGTCAGCTTTACTATATTTCTTATCCACTTTGACGGGTTGATCCTGAACCGGTATTATTAATCTTAAGTCGGAGATCACTTTGAGGTCGACAAGCACTCATCAAGTGCCTATGAAGTTCTGTCTAATGTTTCTGTTTTATTGCACCTTCGACACATATCTTCCTCGATAATTCTTGACCCCCCACTTTACAATTCTTCTAAGATATTAGCTATTAAACGTCAGCTAGATAGACCCAAGACCTGGAACCTAGGTGCCACTAAAAAGGTGTGACATACGTTTCGAGGCTTGGTCTCATATTTGAAGACTGTTCACTTGAAATTGGCCGTGCAAGATCAGAACAATTTTAATCTATCCCGTATTTTCGCAACACGATAGAACAATTTCTGTGGACGAAGTCGTATCTGCTGATACGGATATATGCAGAGCAATGTAGGCTTACGATTTAAGAAAACGAGGCGACGAAAATAGTTAGGTGTCTACTTGGGAAGAAAAACGCGTACTTCAAAGGTTGCATTAGTTGACCTAATAGAGCACATGCATATCATTAAAAAACATCCCAGCGTCTATAGGTAGAGTTGATATGTGGTCACAGATATCATGTTCCGACGATTCTGTTTCTTTACGTTGTTGTACGAATTCTAAGATCTTAGTCTCTTGTTTGTCTTCGGTACGACCAAGTGGTTTTTACATATACAATAGCATTGTGCTATGAAAATCGCAAGCACATTTTATTATGACTAGCGTAATTAAAGCGTCAGTAAGTCATTACTTCCTGTGTGCACCGCAAAATTTGACCACGCTGTTTTTGTACGTTCTCTTACACAAAGTATCAAATCTATGTCCAGTTTGAATAGAACTTATGCACAAGGCTCGTGATACCAACAAGCTTGCTATGTTAGCTGTTTAACGGCTGTCTAGGCTCTACTCTGCCAACCTCAGCACTTCAGCGACTTCTTTAAAATTGAGTGATTTCAGTGCGCTTGTTTTTAAGACATGGCCGCGCTATCGTTTACCATTGCAGCTTTTCGCAGACGCCTGCAAACGCCAGGAACTCATGCTTATGTTTCCGCAAAGCGTTCGGCAGGGGCCACAAGGGTTAACTCCTCATGGTTTTTAATATTTAGGTCCTTCACCTGGCGAAGCTTACACTTTGCAAATACCTTCCGAATCTGCAAGTAGGTTTTACAGGCCATATATAGGTGCTTCAAAAACCAGCAGTACCGGATACGTTCATGCCCACAGGTATAGTCGATTAGTTAGAGTTGGAAGTCCGTTGAATTTAAGAGCTTTTTGATTCGTCGGACGTAATCAGAGCTTTTTTTCGACGGAAGTAACTGACTACGTCGTCTGATACTAATTTGGCTTTCACCAAGAATAG
This sequence comes from Varroa jacobsoni, assembly GCF_002532875.2. Lineage (NCBI taxonomy): Eukaryota > Metazoa > Arthropoda > Arachnida > Mesostigmata > Varroidae > Varroa > Varroa jacobsoni. The sequence continues at coordinate 147,559 of NW_019213572.1, read as the reverse complement.
ATCACAACACGCTCGCTGTAGTTTTGCTGATATCAGTAAATCGGGCAGTGTTAGCATTGAGAAGTGATCAATATATTTCTTCAACGACCTCCCGGATCCCCTCATACAACGCGCTGGATTAGCAAAAACGCGAGGATACGAACCTGACCAGTCTAGCGTTAATCAAAACAGCATTCATGAAGACTCCGATTAATTCGGCAGCCCTCGCGTAGTCGAACCTCTACACCGTGTATTCTAACACGGTGTAGAGGTTCGCTTTACACTTTTGGTGAGACACTTCAGTATGAAGTATGAACTTTACTACTCTAGTCGAAGCTATAACTGGTTCTGTAGCTCACACCGGTGCTCCTCGACCGACATTGGGAACTCAAGGTCCAGGCTTAGAGTTGACAATTCATCGCATGTCAGAGCCCTACAGATTTGTCTTACCGCAGGTACCAATCGTAATAAAGGATACTATCTTGCTCCTGTATATTGATATGCTAGACAATTTGTATATGTCATTTCTTACTTGTCAATCTTAGCTGAAAAGTATGTTCTGCGTGCGCCACAATATTTATATAATTGACTGTCGCCACGTGTTGAAGGTTAAATCCACTGCTGATATATACTGTCCTGTCACAGAAGGCTTCTCCTATTATTATATATCCTACAAATATTAAGAGATTAGAACAGAGCGGTGGTCGAAGAGTTAAGGATTTTTTCGAATTGGTTCTCTAACTGGTATGTCGTTAATAGCTTCAAGCCTGTCTCTTCAGTAAAGAGTCCGAACGCTCTAATAAGGCCTATGTGAGATTTCTGCGGATCATTATTTGAAGCAACTAAGCGCCCATCAGTATAAGCGATATTTGAAATAATTACTTAATGTGATGTAATGAGTATATGTAATAATGATATGCAATATGTGTTCTTGCAGAAACTTTTGGGTTCCAGAAGTCTACATCACAGAAGATCTGCGCTTATCTACACTTGTCAGAACCAAGAGTGATAGCATGAATAATTGATTTTTTATTCGCGGACTGAGATGCAACGGATGTGTCACTTTATACTAAGATTATGCAAAGACGCGTACACAATTTTTTAGGGTGGTCACGTGGGCTCTGAAATGACTTTTTAACGTTAAATAGCCGTCTCCAAAAAGGGCAGCTCTTTCAGTACGGAATGGCGAACATCCTATTTGTTTGCCTTGCAGGCATACATTTGCTACATAAGATCACTTATGGAGCATCATTCACGAAAATCAAAGATTTTACTACATGTGGCAATAGTTAGTTCGCGGCTTTTGTAACGGAATGTAACCACTTTTTGTTATTACGCTTTAAACTATGATATACTGAATGTTCTTATATATATGCCAATTGAATGTATTATGAGTGTCACAGGTTTACTAAAATCCACTATATGTTGAAAGTCGCAATAATTCTAACCGTTCTAAATGGCTGTCCGGCGAAAAAAAATATTGTATGGATATCAATAACATGTTAAAATCATGCACTTGTTCCCAATGGTTCCCTAACCTTTATGCATACGACATGAAACTGTATGAAAAAGGAATTTATTACTACTTACACAACTTGACCGGCCGATTGATATTGATTTCTACTGAAGCAAGAACCTCATAAACTGGGAAGAAGTAGCAATAAAGCAAACAATTAACTTTACATTGGATCGTCCATCTATACGCGTTCAGTCATTATCTTTTTATATGTAGTTCTACAAGGATTCTCTTCACTTCCTTCCTACCCTTTATCGTATCAGCATTGAAACTTGACTAAAAGACCTTGCAAGGTTGGCCTCTGGCCGACTACGACATAATAAATAAATTAACGATTAAACAAACCCAGAAAAAAAGGGAAATTACGTTTGAAAGGAATCAACTTTCCTCATGCTGTCCGACGATCGATAGAACTTCATTATGTTTCGCATTGGTTTTGCGATAGAAAACGAACCGTGTCATCCATATTAAAGCTACTCTATCACAAACAGACGACCGTCTTAGGGTTTGTAAAATTGATCAACAGTCGCTTCTCAAAATGTACAGCAAGATGGCAAACGCAAACATATCTAGATCATATCTGTAGTAATAACAGTTGAAGCTGCTTGAGATACTGGTGTGCATGTTTTATAAGATCTATTGGTTTACTCTATTGGAATCGCTTATACCGACATGTTTCTATATGCGATGTGCTCAGAGGAAGTACAATATATAAATAATATCTTTAGTTACGAAAACGTTATCTATAACGGAACACAATATATCATAGCTATGTCAATGTTAAAAAACTTATCTTTGAATTGGGATATTTCGAGCTATAATATTTGGTCGCACGGCATTGGCTACCTGCATTGTTTTCAGTTTTGTGCGACCGCAGAAGTGATCAGTTTCGTTTCGAAAAAAAAAAATGTAGTCTCATAATATATAAATCATGGTGAATCCTCACAAACGGAAGTTGCTAGCACTAAGCGTTGTGCTCTGAGTAGTTCTAATAACTATATTATATATTATATAACTGATAAATATATTAGTTTATGAGTAATCTATACCAATGCCTTAAAGGAGTTATCCAGCCGTTGTTGCATGATATACCATAGGTAAATAGATCGCAAAGGTCATATCCCCTGACAACAAGCCTGTTGTCACGCTAATGGTGCCCAAGCAATCCCACCAAGGCAGAGGCGAGTAGATAGATCATACTCTTTATATACCTTGTTTGTCAGTCGGATGAAAACGTGAAATTTTATTTTCCTCTACATAATAACTTCAGAAACATACGAAATCTTTCAGAAAGCAAGTAAGTGCAATCTTTTTAAGCTTATTTGGATTTGCAGATAGGAATATTTTACACAAAGAATATGATGAGTCAGCAAATCCAAAAGATTTACACTTCCCTTGCGGCTTGAAATACAGTACGTTGTAAATAAAAATTATTAATTCTTATTGAATAGCATAATATTACCTTTCACATGTAGCTAGGTGGCGTAGAGACAACGCTTGGTGTTTGGAACCATGAAACACCTAATTCGAATTCCGTTGATTTCATTACTAAGTTAGTAAAAAAATTTATGACGCTATTTTACGTTTATCAAGAATGCTTTAGTCGAGATTGCAATAAAACGGATTTGAAGCTGATAAAATTGATTTGAAGCTGTTCAATCTGAGGCATTATGTGCATAGGGAGTGAACCAGATCAACGACATCGGTCGTAAGGAGAGTAATCAATCATTTACACTTTAATTTACAATAAAACAAATATAATTAATATTACTTATATCAGATAGTGGGCTCACTCTTTTTAGCAAAAATTCAGTGTTAACGAAATTCGTACCGGTGATGTCAGCGCGGCATTCTAGCTTGAACTGACATCTGGATTCTCACGTTGAATGAGACTAAATATTCTCAATGTTATGAACTTTACGCCGCTTTTCGGCGTACTTCAGATTTACAAGTGATGCCGTCGTATGTACATGGAGTTGCAGATTTATAGTTAAATTCCAAAAAACGTGAAATTTGAGCTCGACAACTGTTATATAGTAGTTTTTTTTTGCAGCTCTGTACTATTTCCATACATACTTTTAAACACTAATGTTCAACGGACTCCAAAGACCACAGAACAAATCTTACCGGCGATGGATCCAGACTTGCTTAAATCGATCAGGATTATCCGAATTTCCAAAGTTGCATAGGAACGTAGAAGCACTGATCAGAACTTGCAGAGAGAAAGGGCATGGCACAAATATAAATAATATTTTGGATCCCTAAGCATGCGTATACCTGCAAGATAGTCTTAACTTTGAGGGTAAAAAGTTCGGTATGAAACAACCACCTTGGGGAAACATTGCTTTGCTGTCGTCAGCACCAAGGTTATTTATTATTATTAAGGTAATCATTGTTATTCAGTCCTTGTAATGTATACTCAGATGCTGATACGAATAAGCTAGAAGCCGTTTCAGGTCATCTAGATTTTACATCTCTAACTTTTGAGATTGGCGACTGTTCACTGGCATGTGATCACTTAGGCTTCGAGCAAGGCAGGCCATAAAATAAGCGAAGAAATGGAGGCCACATGATTTGAGTGAGGGTCAAAGACAGAACTGGCGAGACATCATTCGAAAGCCACTGTATAGCTTCAATAGCTTATTTTGATTATATGACTGTCGGTTGTGGCTAAAATTTATTCTCAACATTAGAAAGGACGATCAGCAGGCATCACGAAATAAAGTTCGGCCTCACACAGCAAAGATGGCAAAAATGCGGAAGCACACAATCTGAGGCTTTTTGTCATCCATCATACAGTATCAAATTTTTTAAATTTACCATTCTTTAATAAAGAAAGATGTAAGATTTCAATATCTTAACTTGATTATTATATAGGGTGCTAGAATTTGATCTTAGGGCGTGGTGATCAATGCTTTTTGAAAGAGGTCTTCTTTGCCATACGCATGACGTACTGGAACACAATGTGGGCTCCTATAATTTTACTTAGCGATATGGCCACGTTATCATCAGAAGCAAGAGAGACAGAGAAAATTCTCTAAACGCGTTGGACCAGAACGGTGCTTAGCTTTAATTCAGCTAGAATTCTAAAAGCTAGGATGGATATCAGCAATATGCAGTAGAAAAATGCTTTCTGAAAAATATGTATCAAATTGTGTTACACGAGAACCGCTTTAAAATAGCAGATTATAGGTAACTATTGGACCTATATATTTGATTGGGATGTGTGTTAATTACAACTGTTATTAAAATGTATGTTAGTCCTAAATTGCATGTATGTGCATATAAACATTACCGTCAATGGGAATCTCAAAGTGGTGAATGAAACATATGCTTTATGGCAAACTATCTGTCCCAAGTCTACGTGGCGGTTTTCTTAATATCCTTCAGATGTTTTCATCTAGCCAAACCCATTAATAAACCGTCACACAAATTGTAAGAAATGCTTTCAGAATGCTCTGTGCGTGCATACATGAAGTGTTTACTGAATTCGGTTTTTCTTGAGAATGGTCAAGTTCCTACAAAATATGCAGAAACTTAGTCTATTAGTGAAGCCGAATATTCCAAGGGCTGCCATTTTAGAGATCCCAACAGGGAGAACAATTTCCAGTCAACCAAAAATATTTACGTATTGGTTCTCTGAAGTTGATACTTTTAGAGTTATTCGAAATCATTGCAATATATAATTTCCCAATGATTGACTGCTACATGCAGCTTTATATAAGTTGTATTACCTCTTCAGACAACTTGCGGATATAGACTACTCAGGACTGAGTGCTGTTAACTTTGTGTACTCCTATTATAATTGCCGGCTTTCTCTAAGTCCCGTGTCGGTAGAGCCGACAACTTCCCGATTAAGCTTACCCAGGTAAGCTTTTCACGTACCTACCTAAGGTCACCGGCTTCATTGCTCCACAACTACTTAGCCTTTCGCGTATCGATGCGCTCAGTTCTTCGCAGCATTGCAAACAGCGGTGTTTTGGAGGGGCCAAAATCCCCTGGTGATCACATCCTTCAATAATACCTTATTCAACTTCTAGGAGTTGCAATCAAGATCTGCTTCAGCGTCTCTTTCGGTGAGAACTTCGTTTTGATGACTTAATTTCAGCCTCGTAACTTAAGTGGCTCGCGCTCCAATTCCTCTGCGACATGCCATCATCAAATTCGTTCTACTAGTTGATCTGTATCTGGAAACCGTCAGGTCTAAGTAGGCTGTTTTGTTTTCTTTCGGAAGCTTTTACAGCTACCGTTTACCTTAGGGTACACACATAGTAATCTAAATAAAATCGACACCTAGCGTGGTCCCTTTGATAGCAAACTTTTTATGGTTGTAACAAAGGCCACGTATTTTTTCTGTTATCTGGCGGGCAATCATTTTTTTACTGTTGCTTTGCTTGGCTCAGAGTCCAGGCTTTTGTTTTTTTTTATGTGCTATATTTCTATTTAAAAAGTCAAATTCCAGTCGGGATTTATTGAGACTGACCTCGACTGCTCTAGACTGTATTTTTGGTAGTTTGAGACCTAGCCCTACCAAGCAGTCGTATTTTGGTTCGCATTTAGTTAAGCTTCGAATTGCCCTTAACACCGACCTCTCGCATGAGCGGCTCGCTAGACCACTAGGTTTCAACTCTCTTTACTCGCAACAAAATATTTCCATTTTTTACTTAAACGACTTTTGTTACTGAGTTATTTCGAATTATTACGAATTAGCTAGCAATTCGGATCCATGACATGTTGGAGGTTTCTCAATTTGTGCTTCAGACCTATTGCTTAAAACTGCAATGACAGCCAATCCTTCAGTTCTCAACATCGTGTTCATTGTAAATAGCCTCTTTACCATGCCAATAAATCGATTGAGCTGCGCTGAGTCAAATTGTTGTACATGTCCCTATCGCTTAAATTGATGTTTCACCATGAATGTGGTCAATTAAGGGGTTCCACCAATATTACAGTGAGACAAAACTGCGTTTCGAGCTACTTTGGGGTGCTCTTTTGAGCGAATTTCTCACGGATATCAATTAGAAAATTGTAGCGGCTATTATGGCGATTGTTTTAGTTTAGAGGCTTTCAAAAATCTTCTTTTGAAAAATACCAAAATATCGACAACATTTTTTCTATGTATTGATGTGATTTTTCTGCACCAGTCAATAGATTTCAACAAACTAAGTAAAAATGTAATACATTTTCTTGTTGCTAAAGCTGATATTTCGGCCTAAAAAAGGCAAAAGCCTAATGCTCTAACTTTTCAGCTGAGTTTGGGTGGAATCTTTTTACATGAAAACCTATGTAGAGAAGTATTTCTTGGAACCAATAAAAAATTCTTGATGAGCTAAGTCGAAACGCAACACTAAAAATTATTTTTTTTTTTAGTAAAAATTACACACATTCATTAGTATTATTAATTTACTTGTGCCTAAAGTGATCGAACAGAAGCGATAGGCTTGCTGACTTCATCAATCGCAACGAAAACCAGTTTAGCTCACTTCCCACTCTCAGAGCTCGGCCAATGGACCGTCTTATTTACGTGCGTCCCGTTGCCGGGGTCAGTCAGCCAACACCGAAAAAGCCCTGTAACCATAAATAAACCAGAAGCCAATATATTATGAACAAGGCAAATCTAAAATAGTAAAAATAAACGTATTAGAACAAGTTGATGAAATAAATGCAAAAGAGCAGTTAGGCGAGACAGAGTAACTTCAACAAGTTTACGTTAGGCTGACAAATATCATTGAATCAAATTAGTTGAATCAACGAGGCGCAGGGCAAGGCTAGGGAGTCCGTCTAGCACATTTTAATATCTTACTCTTTTTTAAAAATATATTATTTCCTTGATCCTTTTCAGTACAAATTCATTGTTCGCCGTCTCATGTGTACTCAAATATGAAAAATAATCTGAGACTGGGGTATCCCTATTAACTCTCTTAAGTTCACCCGCGAATATGCAATGAATGTGTTTATTATTCTTTCGAGTAAAAGTCGGAAGTAACTTTCGTCGGACTTTTCCTTCGTCTGTTAAATTGCATAGAATAGCTAAAGTTTTCTATTATTAAATAGTATTTTTTAACTTGATATAACTAGTTGCATTTGGCTTGATGCTAATGATTACTTCTATATAATGCTCTACTTGTTTACTGCTACACTTCTATACAGTTTATCTGTTTGGGGCATCATTTCCAAATTAGCCCTTAATCGCTTCACTTTTAGAATCTCAAAGCACCAGGCCAATTAGAAAAAAGCAACTTTATTAAACATATTTCCGTGTCTGGATGCTTTGAGGAGCAAATGTTGCGTCATTCTTAGAGCCATTACAAGCAATTTGTGGGTAAGGTCTTAGCAAAGGGATGCGTGATTATGTGACTTAATTAAATTCCTCTCATGCAATATACAAGTATATTTAATTATTTCAAGTGAATATTATATTCTGATTCTGACATACACTGCCCCATCTCCGCAAATAAAAATATGATCTTTAATTATTTTTAGAAATATCGACCCTTTAAGTGTACCTTTTAAGCTATCAACCAAAACGCCTTTCAAAGGAAAACCTTACTTTCTGTTAAAAGCCAGCAAAATGTTTCTTCGAGAAGAGTCATGTAAGCTTCAGGCTAATGGTATTATTGCGGGATTTATGTGGACGTTTGGAAGCCTTGTCGTATAGCTCAAGCTGAACAAAACATAGCGTATACATATAGATTGCTGGCTAGTTTACTAGCAGACTGACCCGATAAACGGGTTCAAATGCACACGGAGTCCTACCCTTTCAACCTCCTCAAAGGTTTCTGGCAACGTAATGCCATTAATAGAGGGCCCTGGCTCATTCGAAGTGAAGCGAAAGAGAGAAATTGAGAATTGTGTAACGGGTAGTTGGTCAGCGAAAACCCTAGGTGAACGAAAACAGGTGAACCCTAAACCTAGAAGCTCATATATGAGCGTATCCTCGCGGTATCTGGTAAAAAAGTTTTTAGCAATACTCGCTAGCAGAGAAAACGAAGAAATTTACAGCATCTTTGGGATTTTTATAAACATTAGAATACAATATAAATCTTTTCACCAGAGGAGTCAAGTCAGTAATATTAATGATTAATGGTGGTGAATGAGGTTCTTAAGAAACATCGATTTTGCTGTCGCTGAATATATCGATGATTGTCTGTTATTTTCGAAGTGCGAATAAAGCTATTTTAAGGCTGTACTGTAGAGCCTAGACCCGTTTGAGTTTAAGAATAATAAGAAAAGTTGGTTTTCTTGTTAATTTTGAAATTAATGAGGTTAACAGTGTCGAGTTGTGCTTCTAACTAGGACGATCGACGGGAACATAGAGACAACTAAAAAGAGGCCAGAAATTTGAGGGAGTTCTTGAATGTGGAACAATTTTAGAAATTCTAGTGTAGGCACTTCGGCCCTTCCCTCAAATACTTATATCAAGTTGCTAATCCATTAACTCAATTCAGCATAAAAGACACTCTATCTATGTGGAATGTTGATACCCTAGGAGGTCTTGAGAGGTTAAAAAACAGAATTAGCTCCAACTATTTCCACATCTGTGGCTTTCGCACTATACATAATGTTAATGCTGCTAAATACGCCTTTAAACCTACTCAATGAAAAATATCTCAGAGGTCTCCCACCTCTTCAGGTCTATACGATGCGGTACAACAACTAGCTCTTGTCTGCGTTCGAAAACAGCACCCTGTACATTAACGTCCTCATCGCAGGGCTTTAGTTATCCAATCAAGAAAAGGCGACTAAAGTTGAAAAAAAGCGAGAATCGTTTCTTTCGTTATGCGAGTTTGAATAAACTTGTCGACTAGAATCATCTGACTTACATCACTTTGCTGACATCAGCAGCAAGCTGGTCATCTCGCGTGTAAGATTTGAGCCTTGAAACTCCAGGGACAAATGAAGTTTATCATTGAGGATGTTTAGACTTCAGCTTCCCTTTCAACCGTTCAATTATGGAAGCTATCGTATCATCGAATGAAGGTGTAAATATCTCACTCTCCACATTAACATCATGAGTTAATCTGTAATCTCCGATTCTCGAAATTTATTATTCAAAGTGCGTCCTTGAGATTTTAACACGACGTGCTTTAAAGAGTTAGTGGCGTTCGTGTTTAGATAGTGCACTAATACGTCTAGTTAATAAACCAAGTTGCATTTTCGTTTGAACGAGCTTTATACTGGTACCATTACCGATATATAGTAAACAAAAAAAACACTGGTAAGATATTTGTGGCTTTCATACAGGCATTGCTGTGCTTGAAGTGTGCTTGATTGAGTGTATTTGTCATAAGAGTTCTATAATGAATCTATTTAAAGATTGCGATGCTTAACAGAAATGAACACACGCAGAAAAATTCTAAAGGTATTAATTTTTGAGAAGAAGAAGAAGTATGACAGCATCATTTGTTTAAAATTAAGTGGCCTATTGAAAGAAATGCGCCTTAGACACCCTCTCTACAAAAGGCGCCTGTCTGAGGTATATAGTCTTTTTGTTTAGCCTTCTTTGTAACTTCTAGCACACTATCGAACAATGTGCATAGCACTTGTGGTTTGCGGCGGTAGAGCGCTATAGTCTGGAACGACGTTTAAGTACTTACTATCGAAATGGCCACTTGATTACGATAGCACTTCACAAGTGTCGTACAAAACACTTCGAAAATACTTACATCGAGGCAATTGGTCAATAAATTTTCAGAGACTAGTTGACCCGTAAATAAAGTCCGGCCAGAAAGTGCACAAATCGAATAAATAGGTTACAACCTTGCTACGGTGCGGAACACTGTGCCTTAAATCAAAGTCTTGCTTAGTAACTTGGTTTGCTGATGAGCAGTCGGCAATGCATTTTAAGCAAAAGTGAGATCTTCCTGTAGACCGAAATGGATGTGAACAAGCTTTGGTTTCAACAAGATAGAACAACTTGCCACACCTCGTGGGAAACAACCAATTTACACGGAATGGACCGAGTGATGCAGGCTGTCTCTAGGAGGATATTTCGCTGGCATTGTTCCCTAGGTTTAGTGCAAATTGTTTTTTAGACCTTTTGTTATCTGGTCACTGAAATGAAGCCCACCGTATATGTTTATTAGCTTCTATGATATGTCATGTTACGTAATCAAATAGTAATTAGTCGTTGCGAGATAGCTGATTCTACATTAATGTTAGGAAATATGATTAAATAATTTGATAATACTAGACAAACTTGCAGGTTTTGCTTCAAGTCTTTTTTTGCCGGTGATTTTACAATAATACACCAAACTTAACAGCTATCTCATCACAATTTCCATGGCCACATAGCCGGCGACCCTTGCCCAGTCACTTCATCAGCCTATACAAATATGAAAGAGTCTCATTTGTCTAAACTATAGTGCCACTGCAGAGACTGAAACCTGTAACATTCAGTTACGACTCTGTTATTTCACAGAATTCTATTTTTTTTTTTTTGTTAAATATCAGCACTTATTCCATAAATCCTTTTTTTTTATTGGAATTATGCAACAGTCCTGCTGTAATTCGTCAGCCTGCTGTAATTATTCTCAATCCCTTGATAGACATTCGGTAACAGTTTTTGTAACGTTTCAGTTTTGGTTCAGTGAATTTCTTACTTTGTGTTAGTGCAATTATTGTTTCGTTCCGACAGTGATTGGTTACTCTACTTCGTAACTTGAAAATGATCCACTATATATTGAAGAAATAACTGAAGTTGACGTCAACATTTCAATTTAGATCCAAACGAATTTTACTCTAGTTATGCATGTAAAGTTAAGCTCCTTTAATCTAAGACCCCGTCTACAGTTATCCTTCACCTATTTTAATTAATTTCATATGCTGAGAGTATAGTTCAAATTTAATAATTATGCATAATCGAAAAAAAATCGCCATTTTACCCCTCGAAATTAGCAGTATGTTCCGTGGGAAAAACCTTTTGCAAGAGAGTGTCCATCTAATCGTGCGTTACGTACCATATGCCGAGATAGTTCATATTGTATCAACCGCTTCGTGAACTAAACAAATCTATAGTATGCTCTCTATAAAAAATAGCAGTAAAAAAAATTACCAGCTATTAATTCTTTCGGCAAGAATCATTATTTTATCGCTGGACAGCAAAAATATAAAAAATCAAACATTTTTTTCCTAAATACAATAACATGCTTGTTTTGTAACGTTTAAAAACAACTTTCTGACATTAGGAACATTTTAAGGAATCTTAACGCACCTCGCACGAAACTAAGCCCATAATAGTCTCCACCTTTAAGGAAAACTTAGTAGGCTCACTTTAAGGGGTTGATTTGCGGCGAACAGATACATGTATGGTCGGCTGAACAGTTGAATATACCTACTTTCAGTAATATTGTCGATAGATAAATAGACTAAATGGTGGCAGTTATTTTATCATCTTGTTCTGGTATGAACAGATTCGCCTCGGATATCTACTAGTTGGACGGCAAACCTATATCTCTATAGCTACCTCGTAACGATTCTTACGATACGTAATAACCTTCGTTATTACGTATAGCTACATAATACGTAATAGTTATGCATCTCGTTACACTTATTCTGCTTCACGTATTCTGTTGGGATGTTCCAGCAATTATATGGTTACCCAATAGTTATCACATTAGCTTGTTCTAATATTTGTTTTATCGTTCGTTGCAACAGACTGAATATAAACTATTTCTCGATTGCGGGTTGCCACCCTTTATATCGTCCACTTGTAGTTCTTCTAATGTTGCGATAATATTGGTCGCTGGTTTGTGAGTTACTCTATGGTATTATTCTATAGTTTCGTTCTAGAAGTGACTGGTAATTCTGCTGCAATCAATGTGTAAACAGACCGCATGTATTCTACTGTTCGAGGCAATGAGTTCAGCTCCAAAAAAGTATAAAAACCCATATAATATCAAATAAATCTTACGTTATTTATGCATGCATAACAATAATAAAAAAATGCAAAAAAACAACCTCCGATCGTGCACGCGGTGCCGGTCTTTGCATAACCTAGAACATTGCTTCATCCAGTCATTCCCGCTTCCTATTGCAGCATTATTATAAGCTCGATACTCTAGTGTAGTCCTAATTTCTTTTTTGTTGCCGCTTTAATTAATCCGTTCGTCAACTTCCATATCGACATATTTCGTGAATTGTAGGCCATTTCAGCAAAACTTAAAGTGTTATCCCGCAAGAGTAAGACTAAAAAAACTTTAGTTTTCTTGCACTATAGTTTTGTAGGACTTGAAAACACAAACAGCTTTCGAATATAAATCGCTTACAAATCCTCAGCAGTTTTCTAATAAATAGGCAAAAACTATGACCGTAAAAAAACATGTAAATTTAATCGAAGAATGCGAAGCATATGTCGAGGTGTAATATTAATTTCATCAACAATTTAGTAAATTGACCAAATTAGCGTCCCCTTCTACGGTAGAGATAAATTACCCACCGAAAAAATCTACTTCTCTGTCATCAATTATGAACCTTTTAATGTTAGAAATTATAAAAATCAAGTTAATTTTCTAGGGCTTGAAAACCAAACAACCTTCTAATACATATTTTTCTTTATCTATTGACCCCTGTCGTGTAGCATACGTAACCAGTGAAGCCTGTATCAATAAGCTCACTCTTTTTCAGGCGGAGATTTAACTATACAAAACTTTAAGCATATGTATTTAAACTTTTCAATATATTTCGTAAATTATCGATAGTAGTTGATAAAATCATTGAAAAAGGCTCAACTTTAGCATTATGCTTTACAACGAAAAAGATTTCTCCCCGAAAAAAGTATTCATCTAATCATTAATTCGTCAACCAGAAGAGAGCCATCTGGTAGCTGAAGGCTCCAACGAGTTTAGTGATCCGGCCGTTGCGGCAGATCAGAGAGTCACTGGTATTTAAATGCCCTAACGAGTTTTGCCATCAACATTGAGAACTATCCGGTACTTGAAAACTTTAACGGGTTTGACTATCCCACCATTGTAATAGACAGGAGAAGTCATGCGGTACTTAAAAGCCCCAACGGGTCTGTTATTTGATTTGTAATTAAATAAAATCATTAATTCGTAATAAAACTAAAAAAATCACGCCCCTTATAGAAGAAACAAACTATTCCTTCAGAAAAGTATTTATACGTTTAAAGAATACGAACCGAGACGGATAATATTTCAGCACATATAAACCGTTTCGATAAAAATCACTGTTTCATCTCTAAATTGCAAAAAAGTGTAAAATCAAAAATATCTCTAACTTCCAATTTTTCGCTGCTTGTAATGAGCTTAACAAATGTGTCAACTTCCTGATATAACATTTTCGTAAATTCGCAACGATTGTCGAGCATATCATAAAAACAACCAACTTACGAAAATTTACATTGCGTTTTGCGTAAGCGACCATATATATATATAAGTGACTGGTCTTCCAAGGGTAAACGTGCATCCGTAAAACAAAGAAAGCATTGCGAAATATCGCACCATTATAAATAGCGTCATTTTGAAACGAGAAATATTTTTCGTAGGTAATTCCAAACGACCTAATATACATATTTCGATGAATGGATTTTACAGTTGTTAGATTGCAACCATCATAAGACTGCGCTATTAGATAACATGTTTGTACGAAATGTTTTAGGCGCCGCTGGTGTTACAGTGACGGAAGTTCGATTACAAACGGATTCAGCGACGCAGGATCAGTTCGTTCTAGAAGGTGAACCGGCTAGTCTCGTATGCTTCTTCCAATTAAAACCCAATGAGGAGATCCAACGGGTAACATGGCTCAAAGACGGCACCGATGAGGTGTATGTCTGGAGAAGAAAGTTTCAGCCTTTAGCACGGCTCCTCTTTCAGGACAGAACTGACCTGTCAAACAGGTAAATCCTTATTGTTTTATTTGTGCTAGTTATAGGCTTTAGCAATTAAGCACTCAAAAAAAATACAAACACTGCCTTATACCCCCAACATATTGCGGATTTCAAGCCATCTTCAGCCAAAACACTTGAGTTCAAAAACGACACGTAATAACTTTAAGAAAAACGTGCTTCTTCCCGGAAAAGGTTAGATTTTCCGAATAATTCAGTGAAAGGAGTATAATACAACGAAAATGCAATTGTAGTTCTCAAAACAATTCTACTTTTCTTGTGAGAGTGATATTTTTATGGTTTATCTTGCGTCGACATCTTATAAATGGCATATTGACGTGCCATTTCAAAAGGAATATACACATATGCATAGGTTTATTAAATTTATTAGAAGGTTTCCGTAAAGCTCACTGATGACGTTGAAATGTTATCGGCTGATTGTCTTTAAGTGAAATCCCAGAAAAGGGCTCTAAGAAACTGCTATGCAAGTCAACTCATCTGTCGAAAGTGATGTAAAAAAGTTTTTTACCGGCAAAGGCGACGTAAAGTATTATTGCTGCATGGCAGGACTACACCATATACTGTGTTAGTGACTTAACGCCAATGGAGAACTCTGTTTCAACAAGTGTGCATCGGAATATCACTTGTTACAACGTGAATGCAGCGTAGCCAGAAAGGCAGTCACCTCAGATCAAATGGGTCGACGAATGGATTCCAAGGATGAAATTTTTTGACTCGGTGGGGTACATTGATTGCAAAGGAATGGCCGAAAGTCTGATTAGTATGCTAGCTTTTTCAAACTTAACAATAAATTTAAGTGGCTAAAAAATGAATTAATCAACCTAACGATGATAAATACAGTTCGAATATTTTCAGTAACTTAATAGGTTGCTACATGTTATTTTTCACCTACAAAAGCTGAGCACAAAAACTCCGGTAAGAATCTTAATAGCCGTGGGCTAACCTAGCCATATTAAAGTGACGACTACAATGATGCTCCGAGAAACATTCGTATTTACGGCTTACTTTAATACGGTGCTCCGCGATGACGAAACGTTTTCACATGACAGACGCTACGTAGGTAGTTTCCTCACGAAAATCAGTGCCGTGAATCTGTACCAGTCAATTGTATATTCTCATTTAAGTTCTACTGTACAAATTACAAATAAACTGGAAGCTTCTGGACAACTTGTATTCGCTAAAGGCCAAAAATGTCAGCTTCGCTTAGAGGAACTAGATTCTCGCTCTCTAACTACTAGAAATCTACTTGGCGTAGTAATGAACATAAAACTGCATATGAATGAAATGAACATAAAAAAGGGCTAGGCTGTATATCAAAGCCGATGAAGACATAAATGTGGATACTTTACAGCAAGATACGCATTAAGTAATAAGTAAATAATATCAAACGATTTTTATGGATTGTTTTTGCTATTCTTTGTAATTATATGATTTACGTGACACTTTTTCACTGAAGCACTCACTCCTAAGATTAGTTATTCTGATGTTAAATAACTGTGAGATGTAACGGGCGTGTTAATAATATTTTGACAGTGAAAATCAGACGAGTAACCCAATTTAGACTTTTTAGAAGTGCGTTTGAATCATATCACTGCTTTCTTAAAGACGTTACGCAATTTCCCTACATCAGGTTAAACTTCTGGCTGTATTTTTGGCCAACCGTAATCTGGCACGAGGGATTTTATTTACCCCGTAGCCAAGATAGCGGCCGACGTATGCGGGTCACACTTTTGAGTTGCATTAAAACTCCGGATCTGCAGTCGACTCATGGGAAAACTATCGCACTTGCCAGAGCAGTCCTTAGGAAAGGAAAAGTAACGACTTCATACAAATTTAAATGGCTTGAGTTTGCAATCGATCGGAACCGCGTCGCGTTATCTTACAGTCGTGATATCATAAGATGCTATGATCTCATGTACCGCGGCTGCGTCATGAGGGGCAGCCCATATATTGCACTGGTTCACTCTAACCCATATTCTGCTGAAAAAGCTTTAGGGCCTTATTTTTAGCTCGAACTTGTCTATTCTCGAATCGATTTTTTAATAAGTTATTTATTTTTCTTCTTTTTTGCTAAGAATATAGGCCTAGTTTATCTTTTTTGAATCTTGATAATTTTCCTTATCTGAATAGGCCACCACTAATTTCACCTCAAAGCTGACCTTCTAAGATATCCTCCTCTAGAGCATTTGGGTTTATTTTACTAAAAGATTTTTAAGACGATCCTTCGGGTTCTAGAAGTACCATAAAGTAGAATATGCTTGCGAAAAGGGTGGGTTACCGTTTGCTAGTTTTATACAACGCCCATTTATCGCCAATGCTGTTTTCTATTTATACAGCGTCATCGATTTTTAGGAGCATGCAAGCAACTCCTATTAGCAGTGATCCATACAAGTACGGTTCACATCTGAGGATCTTCATGGTTCCATCCCATAATGTTTCGTCAAACGTAAGTTCCCTCTTTCTCAAGATATGGCGGGATCACTCAATGGCTAAACACGGACCTGATCTCACAGTTTTGCTGGTAGGCGTTTAATGTGCGTTAGCGTAGCCCGTAGCATTCATTACTTATTCCGACTTTCAACTTATTCAAAACGGTACAGATATCGTACATCTTATTACCTAGCAGCAGTTTATGTTTTTGGTGAAGGGATAAACAAAGCTTTAATGTCGACCTAAGGAGTAGTCACAAGGTTGGAACGAATTGGAACGTAAGCAGTACACTCTCCTAATGTAACAAACTTGATATTCATACAAACATACACAAAAATACGGGTAAACAATTTTCCAAACCTGAAAGATGCTAAACAGAGGCTTTTTCAGACTGCTATTATTTAAAACTTAATTTTCGTCAATTGCTGATTATAATGTTTTAAACACTGTAGCATAGTTGATTGATATTGTATTATTAGACTGGCTCTGTGACGACGGCAATGCCACTGTCCAGCTTATTCAGTTGGCTATATGCTATAGGCTATTTAAAAAAAGAAAAGGACCAGCTAACCAACGACTGACGGGAAAAAAGAACAAATGAAAACCGTTCCAGTTGCAGGATAATCGCAATAGCAGCCGGCTTCCGGAAATATATTGCTACTTGTTTTCGTGGTTACACAACATTCCAGTTTGTACATTTTTCTCAGTCTAAGCATGCTTTCCTTTTGTCTTTCGGCAGCGTTCGCAGAGTCTTTTGTTTCGGTGCGCGTGAATCCGTTATAACCTCTATCGTGTGTAGCTTCCCTCACTCACACGTCCTTCCTGTTGTTCCTTCCTGCTGCCTACAACCTGCGACCCCGTCTGCTTCTTTCGCTAACTCCTATTATTCCCTTTGTCTTTTTAGTGTTTTGATCCTTCTCCCTGGT
This sequence comes from Varroa jacobsoni, assembly GCF_002532875.2. Classification (NCBI taxonomy): domain Eukaryota; kingdom Metazoa; phylum Arthropoda; class Arachnida; order Mesostigmata; family Varroidae; genus Varroa; species Varroa jacobsoni. The sequence continues at coordinate 129,843 of NW_019213572.1, read as the reverse complement.
GCATCGTTTGTTTCATTGCACTCATAGTTCACTTTTCTCTCTACCTCTTGACTTGTGCTTCTTTTTGCCTTTATTGCGCCTGCTTCTCAGCCGGCTTTTCCATTCTTTGTATGCTTGAAACATCCCATCCCGTCTAATAGAACCGTCTCTCATCAGCGAATCAAAGGCTGCAAGGAAAACGCCAGTCCCTTGAGAGAAAAAGCAGCGGGCAGTGAACCTTTCATTTCAATTACCGTCCAAACATGCCGTTTGACCTGGGCCTTCTTCGATCAATGTATTCCTTGAATAAAAATCACACCAGAGTTCAGAATGCTGACCAAGCTCTTGCTATTCACACAATTCTTATCGCTCTCCAGTCGAATCTAAATATGCTTCCGAAACGTTCTTCAATGTCAAAATCTATAATTTCGATTTCAGCCATATGAGTAGTTTTTCCAGCTTGCCCCTTAGGCCTGTTGCCACTTTCCCGCATCGTAATTCACAGTCTACAAGATCCGGCCATATTTAATGATGGTTTACATCTGGAATTTGTTCTCCATATTTTTTCCAAATCTGGTTGGTTATATGTCGAACGTCCTAAGAGACTATATTGGATTTTGACTACCCCAAAACGAAAAATAGAAGAGAATCTCAGCTCAACCCAATGAGTCCTGTTTGAACTACAAGCGGAACAGGGCGCTAAATGTCCTCCTAAGTACCATTTGCATGACTGGACCCGAATTCGTATTTCGAATTCTGCAGTTATTTACAGTTCAGCATCCGGTGCTTTGGATAATAGATTGTTCTCAGCACCTCTTAGCACATTCACACAGCCTCACAAGAACAAATCGAAATAAGCCAAACGACGGAATCGACTGTCACTGCCGCGTGTCGAAGTTCGTTGGCCTAAGAACATGGTTCTCCGCGTGGTGCAACTGGTTGCACTACCTTGTTGAAACCAAGGGTTGTTTGAATTTGCTGTCCTCATTTTGATTGCAATAAGGTTTACAACAGCTCACGATAACGCTCGCTATTGACAACTGGTGCCGCTCCGTCGCTTGAAGTTTTGAAGAAAAAGGGCCTCATGACCGTTTTCGCTCCGCAAGCCGCACCAGAAAGTGACTCTTTGAGAATGAGGTGGTTTATTTAATGCTCTTTGGCTTTGCAAGTCTCAAGTGCGATAATTTTTTCGATTTCTTTAGAACTCTAGCTGAACATAAGCTTTCTGAGAGAAAATGATGTTGTCAAAATAGTCGCTAATGCTTGCCTGTATCTTCAATTAATAACAGGCAGTGAACGACGCTTGTGATGGTGTTGGATATTTAAGCCTTGGATGAAGTGTACGATTACTATCTATCGCTCGACAATCTGCTAGCACCCGCATGCTTTTAAATATAGCACAAATGGACGAAATCCTGTACAGGCTTTTGGGTCATTTTTTGTGCATAGTAAATTTTAAGCTATTTAATATTATTCCGAAGAACGATCTTTCAGAACGTGTTGCCTTAGCTCATTGAAACCTTTCAATATAGATATGTGACCCAATAAAATATTGCTAAATTAGAGCTAGGATGTACAACTCAAGAATATGTTCGTTCAAGCAATTGGCACTCTTGACACATGGTTATTAACCATTTCTGTAGAAAAGGCAGGCATTAAGATGAAACATAAGTATTTTCAGGCCTTTTACCAGCAAAGAAAAAACAGTGTTTTCCTTAAATTCTCTCAACAAATTAATTTGTTGCGCGCTCGCCTCTGCACTATCTTCCCTCATTTGTCAGCAAATTGGTTTATCTGTTCTCGCCAAGAATGTTTAGGTTTGGTGTTAAAGAATCCGTTGAGACCCTCTTTATTGTAAGCCATAGTCATATGACAACAGTTCATTTTCTGCCCTGTTCAGGAATTGTTTGTCGGCGGTCATCGATCGAAAGTGCTTTCAGTCGGTTCTTATCGACTTCAAATGAGCGAGGTGCATCCGCCAGTCTCAAGGTGCCACTCTTGAATATCGCTCACCAGTTCCCACACACAGACTCACAGACACGTACTCCTCCGTATACACGGGACAAATATCCCTTGTTGCTATGATGACTGTTTAATTTCGGTAAAAGGCGAGAATCTAGGCGGCGCAGGTTCGGTTCAAAAGGCACCTGAAACCTCCACCTTTAAAGTCTGAACTAAGATTCTGTTGATCGCACAATAAAATTGAAACAGGGAAGAACATACATTTCAAGCGAATACATGTACATACAGCTGCACAGGTTGTTTGGCTTTGATTCAAATGGGGCTATCAATAATTTCGAACTAACAGAATACTTTAAGCACTCCCAAAGCGATGAGTAGGTCGACGACATTAAAGAGAGAAACGTCACACTGATTAAACACATGCCCCAGGTATTCATCATGACATTGTTTAACGGAACGAGATGATTTTTTATTTAAAGAGAGCTACACAAGGCTGCCATAAAGATATTTTGTAATTACTACGCTTTTTTGCGTTAGAATTTTTAAAGCACTGGCCATGTTCATTTTAAGGTTTTGGAAATATAAGAAAAGAAATCTGAAAAATCTAAATGGAAAAGTATTTAGATTAGCTGTAAAATTATACTAGATTGTCGAAAGGTATTTTTAGCTAGATCTTTTTGAAGTTGTATATTTCACGTTAGTGTTATTTGAAAGCTGAGACTTCGCCATAATAGATGCGCTAGAATTGTTGAAACGCCTTGCATGCTCCAAATTTAAGATAAAGCGCCTTAAAGGTGAATGAAACTTCATAAATTTGTTATATTTTACAATTTTAATACATAAATGCTGTCCAGGTTGTGTGCTGCTTATGGTCCGCTATCCGCTATGGATAAGGTACGCTATCAGAAACAATGACCCGAGGATGATTCCGGAAAGCCCAATGTGAAAGGCGCATTTAGTAGGGGTTGACTAATTACGGAGAAACGATTGCGAACGTTGAGCCGGAACAACACAGTAGCAGGCACAATATCGCCGAGGAACTAAACATCCAGTACTAAGCAATTTTAGTCATTTTAAGAAAGTTGACTATCGATACTGTTTTGTGATAGAAAATGACTTATGCGTGACAATATAATAATAACAATAAAAAAAAATCAATATATGCTCCAGGAAATTCATGCTGTGTGTTTGATGAGATTGGAAAGGTCTCATGCATTGTAAGTTAACGAAACCATTCAAATGGATCTCTACTGTCAACAACTATCAAGACTACGACAAGCCATTGAGAAAAATCGGCGTGAACAGAGAAGACATCGTTTTCACCATGACAATTGCAGACTATGTACATTTTTAGCTACCCGGCAACGATCAAGGGAATTTGTATGGAAAGGCTTAATGGACCCGCCGTATCACTCGGGTCTTGCATCGTCAAACTATTATGTATTTCAGTCTTTGCAAAAGTCCTAAAATGGTTTTCAATGGAGGAATGCACGAGCCACTTGTTACAATTTTTCGCACGGAAACCACAGACGATCCACAGCAATACGATTATGATGTTACCAAAAAAATAAGAAAATATAATTGGTCAAAATGGCGCATCTTCAGCTTGGTAATATTATTTTGAAATAAAAAACATTTGTTTCATTTTTGGCTTAAAACGGTCAATACTTTTTCGACAAGCCTTTTTCGATTAGCATGATTTTGGAGGTAGATCAAATGCAGGCAGAGTTGAAGCGATGACTGATTGATGCAAGTTAATGTATTTTTGTTGGTGGTATATTATACCTATACTCGATGGTTGTTTAGCGTTTACGTTGTGTATTTACGTAAGTAACGTCGGGCTCAAAATGAAGAAATTACTCTCTAAATCCTCCAAAAGAAGAGACTCTCTAATTCCTGTAACTTTTTCGTATAGTGTTTTGAACTTTGTCGGGAGCGCGGCTAAAATTTAGTTAGCTCTAAGTACGCGACGTCCTAACGAAACATTCGCTCCTTCATAAAGTCCTTGAAGTATTGTTTCCATCGCTTACTGGGCCTTGACGCGCGATACTTCACACAAAACGAAGCTGAATTCGGCATACAGTTTACTCCAAGAGGAAGTCTACCACTATATAATAGACATCCATCAAATGCCTTTCCGTAATCGGGCACTGGCTAAATTTGATCATCGGAGTCTTAAGTGCAACTTTCAACTTTTCAAAATATTACTTAAATGGATTGAATATGGTGACTTGCTTCAGAAGTATGCACCGTGGGGTTTGGAAATCTTTTATATTTGGAAAAATGCTCTATTTAATGCGCAGTCATTTCTAAAAGTGCTCACATGTTTACCTTGTACTTTGCTTTTGGAGCTGACATTTTCCTTCGAAGATACCTTCAGTCGGTTTTTTCTCTCTTTAAAAATACTGGGAAACGCTTTTTAGTTCGCTTCCGGTGGCTAGTATATGCTTCTGTAATTACTGTGGTGAGAGGACGCTTTAATTGCACCACTAAAAAAATTGCATAGTTTGTATTGCTATATTTATCAATTCAGTCACTGGTCAGAAGATTCCTTTGACGTGAAAAAAGACGTGACAGGGTCTCTCAAACTGCCCACCCTTTAGTTCAGTTTACATTTGAATTATGCTCAGAAGTGAACCTGCCTCGTTAGGTAGTTCGCTTTATGTGAAAATGGAACGGTGGCAGCTACGGCTTCTTGGGAAACTACCAGATCTGCAAGCAAAGCTCATGTATGTGAGGTCTGCTATTATTTCTTTTGAAGATTCGACGGAACCGATAGTTTTGAGTGGAAACAAAAAGTGGACGACTGTGACAGGCTTCTACACCATATTCACTTTGAAGATAATTCCCTTGGCGCCCTATTCGTGGTCATGCTTTAAATTGTAAAATATTATGATCAATATATTTTAGCAATGGTATTAGTACTGGGGGAGGGACAAAATGTCTCCCGTGAGCGGTACACCGAAAGACCGTGCTATGTGAAACAATTTATAATTATAGTCAATTGAGTTAGAAATATACATGCACATACCTTTCCTATGAGGTGCCCAAGCTTAATTCATTACGGGTAGTCTATAAGTTCGTTTTCTTTATTTCATTATATCTGTGAGGCTTGGGTCGCCGATCCCTAGCGTTTTCAGATTAAAAGTTTAACCATACAAATCCCTGCATGCTTGCTTTTAGTATAATAATCATTTTTTTTGACCTCATATCTATTCCAGAACTTTTGTTTCGATAAACCAAAGAATAAAGCTGAAGTTAGAATCGCCATATTCTTCTATTTCGTCGGTGATGAAAACGCGTCGTTTGGTTCCAAATCCGGCTTTCTGGTGTGCTGATACTGTTAATGACAGCCGTTTAGGTCGATGCCAGTTAACAATTACGGGTGAAGAACCTTAACGAACTAGCAGCTCGAATAAATGAAAATCTAAGATACTTGAAAAAAAACCCGCGCTCTAGTAATAAATAAACTCTACTAACCGAGAGGTATGGGTATTATTTTACATTCTAGAAGCTCTTCCAACCTCCCTGCATGGCATTCTTGAAGTGGATGTTAAAGATAACTCGATGCAAAACTGCGCTCGATGAAGGAACGTCCCCAATTTTTTACTACGCCAATTTTACTTTTTTAGAAATTCCCAATTTTTCGTTGTTGGCAGTGCAAGTAAATGCAAAATTTAAAATTAGTAATTAGGGTTGCTAAAAAAGTACCTGTTGCGCGCACATAAATTCAAAATTCTTAACGGTAGTAGTTCCCGTGATGCGTGTAGCGGTAATATGTTTGCTATATGAACTTACAGAGGTAATGATTCAAATCGGAATCGGGCGCAGACACATTTCGTTTCTTCCCGTAATGGGCCAGCCATCATACTTAACAACAGTATAATTCAAAGCATTTATTTTATAAATACAATAAGGTTAGTGCGTGTAGGGTTGGCAGATTTTCAAGTTCATTGGAAACTGGCGTCACATTTAAAGTGGTTCTATATTTGGAACGATGGTTTACATGAATGAAAAAGCAACGCAAACGATCGATCGGAACCGGTTAAATAAAGGTTAGCTTCTTAAAGCTATTACTATGGGCTCATCCAGTAGTACCCCACAATAAAAGTGACTATAAGATACTAGATATTCGACTGATTTTAAGGGTGTTAATTACAGTAAAAAAAAAAAAAAAAGAAAAGGAAATCTTCGCCAAGTAGCTCTTCTGTAGCCATGCAACCAATACAAGTAATTGCCATATACCTCTGTGATAATTCCAAACGGAAAGTCTATAAATAAGAGCTTTGGAAGTAACACAGCCATTTTCTAGGCACACCCAACAATACGGTGAGAACCGATGAATACCGAGAACCGAACGACGCCCAGATACAGACCAGATGATACGAAGACAATACTGATATTTTTCGTATTATGGACTACCTACAAAAACTACCGCTACTATCAGAGACCCTACAATACGAACTCTATTAAATACATTAAAAATGTATCGTAATGTTATAATCAATATTGAGGATTTAAATGTGGTGTACAAGCATGGAAAAAAAGACCATATCTAGTGAGGCAGCACAAGATCTTCGATACACAAAGTTCTCTTTTCGTGAAAAATACAATGAAAGAGTTTGCTACGCACTTGAACACGATATCGACCTTTCAGCTAACTGCTGGATGGAACCGATTCAACTGTCAAACAATTATAACCTGCATTTACTCGATACCCCGACCTCAATAAGATTACCTGGTATCGCTGGATGCATATATAATTCTTTTGTACTTGGCAACCGTAGAGTAAGGCTCGTAGCAAGTTAACAATATATTCGAACCTTATAGCATTTTTTCTTGCTTCTCCTTACAAATCTAAACGACAGGAAAATATTTTTTCAAAATAGATATAGCTTATGCACGCCTTAATTACAGATCGACAAAGACTACAAACGATATATAATTCCTGGAATTCCGGAAAGTATTCTTGCTATTACCAACTGAACGGTTGAAGAAGGCGCGGAAACAAAGTGTTCAAATATGGCTTTGAATTCCTTTATCAACAAACCTGTATTTTTTAACACCTGAGCTCTGTAATTGAGAAAATGCCATCTCCAACAAAAATTAAGACCCTAAAGTTTTTAATTTAGATTACTGACCGTTACTCTCCTTCTGTGAAAGAAATTAGGCAAATCAAGGGGGCATTGGTTGAATTTGCACAGAAATATCCAAGGTTCGAGTGGACAGCGGAGTTGCAAAAATGTATTACTAATACCAAAAACATTCTTTAGTCCAGTTAAATGTTGGCTACTATGATAGAAAGGCTTTTATAATTGTGGCGGCGGACACCGGTAAATGTACTCTAGACGCACTGATTTCACGCAAATACATATAAAGATATGCTAAAATCGAGAATGAGGCACTAGCACAACTACATGAACGGCTGAAAATTTACACTACCTACCGATCATGGGTTATTAACTATTTCTGGCAGTTAAAAGCGGATACATGTTTACAAAGCAAACCGTCTATCAAAAAAACCATACTCTAAAAAACAGTACGGCTTCGAAATGTGGTGTATCAAGGCTCCTGATTTTGGACGAGCGCATTTATGCTCATTATTGTAAAATTAAGTGCTTTCGTGACGATTGTTACCCACTCTTCGTACCATTAAAAGACATTCAATACCATAGCGCTCACTGCCCACTAAAGCCTTTAAATTTTTTAAATAATTGGGTAAATAGCCAATAATAATAATACACCAAAATTATCCAACTTAGTATATTCATTGAACGGATATTTTATCGTACCTGAAGAACTTAAACACAGATTGGTAGATCAATTACACACAAGACATTAGGAACAACATAAATGACACAAATATTGGCCCTACATAAAGCTTGACACAGAGCCAGAGTAGTGCGTAAGTGCTTGAAATGTACCCAAACCTGAAGGAGAAAACCGTTACAGCGTTGATTCCTGCAAACAAACTTTTTGAAAGAATACATGTAGAAGAAACAATGGAAAGGGTCCTATAGAAGAAGCCATTTTTACATATATAATGTATAATATTTCAAAATGGTCACAGATGTTTTCGGCTTAAATGACTAAGTGAAGAGGTCCGTTAAACGCATCTACGACAGTCCCTTCATAGCACTCAAGCTTACATTGCACAACTAAATATGGTAAAAATCACTCTTCCTGGATTGAAACATACGAGCAATTTTTTTCTGTTAGGGACGAAACAGCAAAGCGAATCCAATTCAAAGACTGACTTCAGCCACCTATATGACACTAGCGTCAAAACATATTTTAAAAGCCAGCCTGTACATGTAAGATTCCAACAACTGAACCCTAGACTTTAATATATATACTACAGAGGATCGGAAAGGCGCTATGTTAAGTCCAAGCAGACCTCTGGAGGCTCCATGCGAGTCACGCAAAAATTTAACAACTATGTATAGAAACCAAAAGCAATCAATAGGGTCTCGCGCAAGTTTGCTCAAATACGTAATACTCAAAACAGGTGATTCGTAGAGGAAAGTGCGTACGACTCTAGGATCCTATACGAGATTTAGAAAAGCAAAGAAGCTGTCTTGATTTTCCCATACATATATGTTTGACGTAAAGTCGAGTTATAACTAACTTTATCAAACAAGGAGTTCGTTTGGGTTTCCAGACAATGCTTGGTAAAGGATCCATGTAGATTTCGCTGGTTCTTGGAGAAAAAATGCTGTTGAGCAAGGTTCACGAAGTATGTAGGAGTCTTTGTGCTTAACAAGTTCCTTATTGCTATGTGAGTATGGATAAAGCGGGTCGAGCTGTGTGCACAGTCGAAGAATACCTAGTAGATAAACTGGCCTTCAGGAGACAAATGTCAGGACTTTTTCGAAGACCACGTTTTCCAAATAGATCCGTAACTGTAGTGTCACAAATTTACGAAAGCCCACAACTAAAGTGAAGGGTTAATGTTCTAACCGCTTAAGATCGGAGGGGGCAGTGGTTAAACGAATTTACAATAATTCAAACACTAAATATGCCATTGAATCTCAATCAATAAACCTCAAAGTGGAACTAAGATATTATGTTGAAAGGTGATGTTCTAGCCAAGCTTATCACGTCCGTTTAGACATACGATTGTAATGTACTAGACATCTTTCCGATGAAAAATATAATCGATCAGGTTTCATAACCCGCTAAAATTCAAAATACAAGTGAAACTGGTGTCCAACACAACCATTTTGCTGGTGGACTACACTCGTTGCAAGTTTTCTTGAACAGAGAAAAAATTAATTTTAGATTTTCTGAACCTCGATATCAAAGTATCACTTAACGTTAAACCCAGAAGAGCAGGAAATTTGTAAAAAAACGTCCGGTTATAAAAGAAAGTAAATAAGTAACAAGATAAAATAAAAAAAATATCGGTAGGATATCGATGAAACCATTTCATAGGTCTGTTGAAATTTTTGAGCATTTTATTATTTCGAGCCTTTCAATACGGTTTTGTTGTAATTCTATCTGCACCTGGTTGTCGGACACGCTCTTCCGTCGACCTGAGGGCTAATTCTTTTTAGTTAAATTGAAAGGTCTTGGAATTGACACGCATTACTCCACGTTAGTCTTGTGCATACCTAACTGACCGATATTTACGAGCGAAGATTGATGGTCAATTGATCGTGTCCCCTTGTGTTTATTTCCCTGACATATCTGGTTTGTATTTCACTTTATTAACTAATGGCATATAGCGCAAAGTTAGGTCAGTGGAGTATGCAGATAATTTAAAATTATGCGGTTTAATGAAAACCATGCTTCCACGCAATTTCGTAATCACCTGTAAAAGGTGTTTCTCAGAGGTTCGGTAAAAATAGTACCCAAATTATACACTAAAGGAATATTATCTGTTCTTATTATTATTCGTGAATTTTGATTACCAGCGAAATCACTTTTAAAGCTTTCCGAACTCAAGAACTAGTATTTTGATTTACTAAACTAATAAAATACGATTTCTTCCCCTTGGTATTGGCTTTGTAGTTAGAATCTCTTAGCTAGCTTAACGTGTGCCTCAGGGATCCTTTATGGGAACTGTCCGGAATTGTTGGTTGCCAATTCAAGGCTACAACATTTTATGGATCTCAGGTTTTATGGATTTCAGGAAGTCAAATCTTTACCAGACCACTGCTGTACGCGACGTTCAGCCAAAATATACACCCTCTGAATCAGAAGTTACAACGAGTGCTCTATTTTACAACATCTAGCGGCATTCCCGACCTGGGGGAGATGCATATATGGAGCGAATATTTCCACAAAAATTCATCGGACATTACGTTCACGTAATCATTTTTCTAGTAAATGTCGGCATAGTAACTTGAACGGCTAATTTTGGCTAAGAAAATGAAGAATAGCTAATTCAAGCTAGTAGAATATACCATACAGCTACTGTGAATGCATAAAAGTAAATGTTGAGTAATGCTGCATTGGAAACCCAATATGCTCAAGTTTCTTACATTAAATCATTTACAAGTGTCCTCTAAAAGTTTATTTGGTGCCCACAGAATACACCTTTGAAAAAGAAACATCCCCATAGGAGCGATTGTTTGTAAAAAATCTTAGGAGGATTTATGGGGTTATTAGGAGTTTTACGGACCGTCAGGTGAAGTCCTTGACGTTTTGAGCTTTACCTGCCGCGAGCGGCATTTCAACAAAAATGCCGTTGCTTTGTCTGAAATGATCAGCTGCGTCCTGTATAGTCTCCAATTGAATGCGAAAGCTATTCATATACCCTTTACTAGGTCGATACCTGGGCTAATTTGCGTTCATTATATGTGAGAGAAACGTTGTAAAGGTTTGTTCCTATCTGCGGATGGTAGAAGCTTTGCTAATTTCGATTAAAAATTGGCTAATTTCAAGATCGGCTAAACTGGATCATATAAAACACAGGTCATCTGACCGCATCTTACACCATAAGTGTAACGGAACGAAGATTGGTTAAATAATAGACTTGTAATATATTTACTGGTTTACTTTAGCTACTGAAAAAATGTAATGTCATTAAACATGGAACAACACGATAGCCAACATTTGAGTTTGCCCCTGTTGGTCCTTTACTAAGAATCATGATCATCTATTCCAGTTTTAAGTTTACTCATATGGTAATACCCAATGACGATTTCCATGTTGGCAGTAACCTTTGTCTTCAAGCGGTTAGAACCGTTTTTCATAATCCCTGATCGCGGACGACGATTTGGTCCATCCAATTGCCTATGCGATAGTTTTGTCTATGCGATAGTAGATAGTAGATAGTATTGCCTACGCGATAGATAACACTAATAAAATTAACATAATTTTTTTCTTATAAAAAATTGTTTGCCCAAAAAAAATCTTCTAATATATTTTTTAAGATAACACATCTTGAACTTTTGTGAAATCAGTAAAATAAATTTCAAGTTAAATATTGGCGTCTAGATAAAAAGGTACGACTGTAATTGCTTCGTTGCGAGCATGACAACGGGCAATACCTCGCAAATTAATAATACAATAACTACATAAAATTAATAAAAAGAAAAACCTTAAATTCACGTTTCTAGCAGAGCAACGCTGACGCCGTTTGATCCATGAGCAATGCAGTTGCTGGCTTCTCATTAAGCGTACTATACGCATAACTCAAACATTAACGAACTAAACTAATAATGATCGCGTCTTTCGAGATCTTCTTCTATCGATCGACACTTTCCCCTAAAAGTGTTAAGTTAGGTTGGTTTTTAAGAACTTTTTGAGCTAGTTCGTAACAAGCTTTTGTGTTTTTTTGGCCCTGCTTTAGATCGCCGTCGTTCGTCAAAATCGACTCAGCCCACCGCTCAATGCAAGGCAACTATACCTGCCGGGTGGAGACCGATAAGGGTGTTTCCGAGAATGACTTTTATCTCATTGTGATAGTCGACTCGTGCAAAGAACAATCCTGGACAACGTACTCCGACAGAATAGGTGAGTCATCTTTAGATATGCCACAAGTGGGGTTCGTTTGAAATCAGTGCGGGTCGTCGGAGCAATTGGTCGATTTGCCACTACAACATACATGATCTTTTTGGTAAGGCTGTACCAAAACCACTTGTGTGTCTATGGTCCCGCTCATAGTTATTACCTGGCTTCGTTTTCTTTATTTTAAAAATTGTATTCTCTTTTTTTCATTTTACTTATTAAACGATATGTTCTCACTCGTTACTTCCTAACCTCTTGTTTTGTGCAATGCAACCGAAGCCTTTATTAGACCAAGATAATTCAAGCAAATTCAGTCAGGTATAAAAATGACTTAGTTCCAATGGTGACCTGGTTGAGTTACAATTTTACTTGTTAATATTTTGTTGTTTAAATATCACTTGCTAGCTAACTAGAAAGAGTTTGACAGCGAAAAAAAAATCATTACTGGCATAGCTTTCTACCTAGCAAGCATTTCTTATAGTTTATAATAAAAAAAAAAACTTGCAAGAAATAGCTGGGACTGCCCGGTTGTTTTGGCACTAATTAATTCTGGTACATAGTCTGATACTGGTACTTAGTGAGTAATCAAGTGATACAAAATGTAGTCGACCTCATTTCGCATTTATTAGCTGTGATAAAGATATAACTAACCTGTAGTTCGTTGCATGGTATTGGTAGCAATGAGCTAACCCACATTTTCGGCAAACATCAACATCTCTGACGGTAGATCCTGTGCGTCGCAAACCTGAACACTGCTTTAGGAGTATCGGTTTGCTGTGCATACGGCTTGTTGTCCAATTCGTTTCATCGATTCATAAGAAAAAGAATCAGATTAAGCGAAAGTTTCAAATAAACCAAGGATTTCAACTTATTATGGCGTGTGGGTCAAGAAAGCAGTGTTTCCTGTTGAAGTATGAGGCTTCGTCGCTTCTTTCAAAAATGCTGGTTTAATGAAACATGGAAGAGGTATTTTAAACTTTGCTGTCACTTCATGAAAATGATGAAAAGGCGATGGCATATCAAAAAAGATGATTCGACGGTTGAATCCAGTACATTCTATTTTTCTCAAGATCCTATTTATAGCTGTTAGCACGGATTTATTCTCTATTGATCGGTACTTAGTATCCGACATGTACTCATTTTCCTCAACATATTCTAGCTTTTTTTCATTTTTATCAGCCAGATATTTTATCAGCCACTTCATCGAATGTGCGGGTTTCTTTTAGGTTCGCTTTTTTAGATTAACGCAAAGACACTGCAAAGAAGAACGTTGATGAAGATTCGGGGAAAAATCTCAAAAACTAGGGGTGTTAGGGCTACAACCGATTAGAGCTATCGACCGGTATTTGCTATCGATGCATCCCTAATCTGGCTACCGCTGAAACTTAAGGATTTGGATTTGCATAAGGAGTATCGGCTTCATGGAGAGCTGAATGCAGAAGTAGTGTCGATTATTAAGCTATTTTCAGCTTGTGATTTTGAAGATGCCGGTCTTGAAAAATGAAAACGAATCATGAAAGGTTCGAAGAAATTCAACGAGCTTTCCAAGCTGTCTGGTATAAACAGGAGTTTATTTCGAGATTTAAGATTACCAATTTATACTTATATATATATCTATGACAAATTCCGACAGTAATCTATTAACGTAACCCACCAAACAGTGATGTAATTCTCATTCCTTAAAGTTGTGTGAAAAGTATGGCACAGAACTGTTAATATGAAACTGTAAAAGAGAGTTCACAGTAAAATATTTTTTCGTTCACCAAAAGCCGTTCGCAAGAATCGTCGATATGGAAAGGAGCTCAAGTGCCAACTGTCTATGTTCTAATTTGAATAAAGATGGAAAGTCTACAAATTCTATATATGGCCTTTATAGATCAAAGTTGTGCCTAGTATATCATTAGGATTTAGGGCGTAATCATAGTGGATGCGTCGTTCACGACCGGATCCGCGTAGCTCACCGCAGATGAGTGACGTTTAGTCAAGAACAACAATAAGTAGGACCGGAAGGATACTTTGTAAATGCTTTTATATACCTAATCTAAACGCTGCGCATTTTATAACAAATTAGAAAACAGATGCCCTTTGCGAACCCGTGAGCAATTTACTATAAGGTAGAAGTCTTCTTGTTTCCTTGAGCAACCAGTACTAATTCTACAACGTCGATTTACCTGGTCGCTTTGTGACTGCCTTGACGTTGATACAGAGACTGATCCCAATTAATATGCTCTTACCCGCGCTTAACTTATTGGTTAACTGCATACATATCTGCACAATTGGTGCTAAATAACTTAATCATTGATTTCAACTCGGTCCTGCGAACGAGAATATTCGCGCATGTTCTATTATTTGGAATTGTCAGGATCTGTCAAAATCATCCGCTAACATTAGTGAATTTCCGTGATTGCAACAACTGCACCATATCTTAATGAGTGAACCTATTGAGCCTCTTTTCAATTGAATTGACTGTTTTAGTTTGGTTCCACATATACCGCTGCCCTACAATTGCCTTCGGCTACAGGAACTTTTCTACCGTCTAATTTTGAGCTCCAGAAATCGATACTCCTTTATTGAGGAGTCTTACATTGCTCATTTGACAAACAGGATGATTCTTTGTGCCGTACGTGTAGGCTTTGTAGATCAGGTTTCGATGAAAGTAGCACACTGATGAGGGTAGTTGGTGATGCTGATTTATACACTGTTTTGTGGGTCTATCAAATGATTCAATTAGATTAAAAAAAAATTGCTTTTAAAAAACCTTCGTTTTTTTCATTTTTTTTATTACTTATTTTGTTCCGTCAGCCTATTATAACAGCACTCTGCTGTGAGTACAATATCAACCGAGAAGAACTTTTTAAAGACAGATGTTTCAGGTGGAAATGCATTTTTTCGATGGGTAAGGGAACTGCTTAAGGGTGGCTTATCGAGTTTGAAAACAGGATCCGGAACCTAGAAGGATGCCTCCTGCTCTGAGTTCGATGACGACCATCTAAAAACACTTTTGAAAGAAGACGCCACAATGACCGATTTTCGCACACTTGTCACGAGTCCGAAGAGATGAGTCAAAGGACCAACCAATGCCCAAGCAGATGTTTATCCAAAAAAGATTACACTTTGCGTTTGTAGGTTTCAGAAGGCCCGATTCACTGGGAACTACTTCCTACCAACCAAAAGATGGATGAGTACGTTCATTCTGTCCAGTTGCATTGAATCAAGCAGGTTATTCAAGAGAAGAGATGAAAAAAAGCAAGTCAGATTATTTTGGTCTATAATAACACAAGCACGTGGAAACATCGCCAAAGCTGCCCTCTTAGACTTCAAATAAAAAGTTGTGTTGCGCCTTCTATATTTTTCGAATCTTTCAGTAATAGATATTCACCTTTTTCATTTATTTATCAGTTCCGCCGCCTCAGATTAAGAACTCAAAATTGAAAAATTTCTTTTGGACAGGTGTAACTTAGCGTCAAAGGAATAAGGTAACGTGGTGTTTTCTATTCAGTAAGAAAGTATAGCAGCTTTGAACAAATAGCTTCTGCGGTTATAAGATAACTCTCTCTCTACATATATATATATATATATATATACACACATTAATGAGGCGCTTTTCCAATAAATTCTATATCCTAGGTATTATTGGATGTGAGAGATACTGCGTACCGGCCGACAATTTTTACATAATTAAATAGTATACTCTTATTTTGTACAATCTGCATGTATGTGTGTGCGTCCTGTATCAGTAATTTCCACACTGAGTGCCTCGAAATGCGTAACCATGGTAACATCTCTTACATGGAACAGTGAGGTCGCTTCCTCCTTAGAAATTAGCCTCTTCGGACCTGTAATCATCTTTGTTGCACGCCGTGCATTCCTTACGAGTACTGTAAGTCCTTTTGCTCGACAGCGTTTCCAAGATGTGCGATTTCATGTCAATTCAGATACTGAGTAAGTTGCTGTTTGGTCGCATGCGAAAAATTTGCTTTTTAGTTTTCGTTGATTCGTATTATTGACCTGTTGATCGAAGTGTGTTACTTATTTGTCACCCTAGATGTTGAAGGAACAAGTTGATCCATTATTTGCTTAGCATTGTCACAAATTGCTCTGAAAACGCGTTTGCCCTTGGACTTGGGCATATATAGCAATACCACGGTATTTCAAGATGGAAGGCTCATACATGTAAATGAAAAAGTCACATCGCTTTGAAGCGAAACAAATCAAGCGAGAATCGTATAACAGTAGAATATCGGCAAAATAAGACAAACGATGCCTAATAAATCTTAGTAACTTCGACAGGAGTACTTTCTTATTTTCGTTGTTATGAATGAAGCTTGAGTTAGAAGTTTCAAAGATGGCCGTGTGGCGAATACGCTGCGTAACTCAGGCGCTTAGTTAATTAAGTTAACGATTATTATTGTATTACGGTTATTATACGCCGGCTAGCGGCGGTTGGCAGATTTGTGTTGCTTTATGTTGTTGAGTTGCCCACCAGGCTTGGAACTTACATATCTGGAAAATCGCGAAAATGCTGTGCGATTATAGCTCATTAGAAAGGATTTGATGCGCTGGTGTGTCTTGATTCCTTGACAATATAGAAACGTTGCTAACGGCATCATGGTAGATCGTTAGCACAATGTTCACATGCTCGTCTTGCCTCGAACGAAGACATAACTATTGGTCCAAGAAGGGATCTATAAAGGTGCAGGAAGACGTGTTCTGGGCAATTCGAGCTGGCAGACTTGATAGATAACATAACAATGCATGTATACACTCGCATGACCATTAGCGGAAAAGTTGGAGATTCGTATAGAGGATAAACCTACGTGCGTCTAAACTGAAATTTCGTACAAAGCCGTGTGTTATTAAATCCTCGTCCAAAGCACCTTAAAAATTAACAAACGATTGGTCAGGAAAGACCTGAAAGAATCGCAAATAACGGGAAAAATGTCATAGTAGAAAATTCTTTTTTAGGAAAGGGTCGTCCGAGAAAATGTCAAATGACCTTATAACATTCATTGTATGTACAACAAAACACGTATACCGCGAAAGCGGGTACCATAGTCATGAATATTAGAGAAAGGCGGATTACAAAACCGAACGAAGACAGCCATATTGCAAGTTACAAAAATAAGATGGATCTCAAGTTAATATATGCGGAGAAATAAGTTTTACTTTTAGGCCGTTTGTTAGGATATGACGGTCTCTACTAAAATAAAATAAAAAGGCAGCATGGAATATCTTAGACAGAAGTCTCAGAGCTTACATTAAACTACTAGCCAGTGGGTAATCAGATATAATGTTTGCTGAAAAACTTTAGAGTTACACAGTAAGTCGGATTTCATAAAAGTGCCAAGCTAAGTGACAGTTACTTCTTCGACAATATCTGAAAAATTAGGACCTTTTGGGAGAAGGCCTCAGACATAATGGCAAAGTTTGTTGAGCGGCTAAAATTGGACCGACTTTTTCAAAAAACAAACAAATACTTGTGACACCTTGTGACAGTCTTCGAGCGTCACACAATTAGATTCTGTAATACTTAACCGAGAGCACCGAAGCAGCGCTTATGGAACACATAACTCACCAAGCTAAAGGCTCTGCTAATGTATGGTTAACTTTCTACATTATGTTCCGATGATGACTGAGGCCGTAATTGATATCATTAGCCAACTCGGCATAAATCGCATGTTTGAATATAGACATGCGCGCAAAAAGCTTCCTCAAATATTTTTCTCATAAAAGAGTATTTACTTACATAGCACGGATGACCGTCATGGCATAGAATGTCAGCTTGTTAACAGTTTAGTTTGAGGGGATGGGTTTTTTAAGGAAGAATGCAAACATATACCACTAATGCTAAAGGTTACGAAGTCGAGAGTGCTCGAGAAACTTTACAGACGGAAGTTATGCGGCGCCTTAGGCCGAGGATCTTTCAGCGACTAAAAATGTAACGTTCCACGTCAGAAAACACAGTTGTTCAAAAGACTTACACCATTGAGCTTGCTATTGAAGCAATATCTATTATATTTACACTATAAACGTATTTACTTTCAAAAGTTAATATTTATTTGCTTATAGTAATAGGATTAAAGTGGTACCGTTGTCTTACTTGCGTAATGAAATAAGAAAGGTCTTGTTCTACTCAAATAAAGAGAGCGTCGTATAGTATCCAGTGAAGTATAGGTTTAATTAAAGCTTGTCCGTTAGTTCCAGTATGACGAAAGTTTTAAAGTACCCCGCACTACATTGGTAACGTTTTTACAAGTTATTTTTTGTTCTGTTTACGAGGTAGGGAAAATACAAAGAAAGCAATCGAAGAGAGCAATCGAGCATTCCAAAACTCTCATACAGATAAAGATAAACCGCATTGTATGGTAATTGTGATCAGATATAATGTGTTATATTTTACGCGAGGGTTTGATAAATTATACAAAGTTTTATTCATAAAAATCTCCTAGACTCAATATTACAAACTTTCCGATTCATTTTGCTTAGTGGGGTTAGTAGGAACAATTAAAAACTTTCAAATATTTGAATTTGTTATAGTTACGTGAGTCACAAGCTCGGGGACGTCGAGAAAGGCCAAGACCATCGATCGTATAAAATATAAAGAAGGCTAGATATAGATAAACTTTCAAAGGCGTGGTCGCCTAAGTAATTGTTTCAAATTGTTTTTTTTGTGTACCCTATTATCTGATGTGAGTTTAAAAAAGCTTGCATGCTTCGTGTAATTTTTCTTGCGTGTGTTTGTGTTGGTGAGTATGAAGTATTGCTTGATGAAGTATTGAAGTTTGAATTGCTTTAATTACATTTTATGAGTTAACCTCGCCTAGTGAAGACAGTTTAAAACGAAAAGGACCTGTGTGCCAATGATCACGTGCATATGAGAAAAGCGAGGATGATTGTTTGTGGTAGGAATTTGAGAGACTACAGCTCATAGTTATACGTTTATTTTGAAAACTACCGTTTGAAACTCACATCGGGCTTGACTGGCAATAACTATTGACGACCTGCAACATAGATATTTTTTTTGTGAACACAAAAAGAAAGCGAAACGGTAGAGTCTGACTTAAGCTATAAGAGCTATTCAACACATGGCTAGTATCGAAATAGAGAGGGAACGAGAAAACTCACCGATATAGGTTTTACTCGGACCGACATGAGTTGAAGACGAATGATGAGGGGCTAATTTTAGTATACGCGCTTCCTCGATGGTGCAGAAGTTATGTAGGTATGACCAGACATGGGCACATTTCACTTTTGCCAGTTTTACCCTTCTAAAACCATACCTAACGCGCAATTTGACAGATTTAGATTACAGGTTGCCTGAATATGTTTGTCTGAGACACTCAATAGTCTTTTGTAACTCCTTCTTTGTCGTCTTTCCCGACTTTCTTTGTGATTAATATATTAATTTATTCTAGTAAATACATACGGATTTATTTTAACATGCATCCATCAATACACATATTAGTGATAATTGACAGAATCCACGATTGGCCTCTGGTGAACCGGTCTTGCTATATCCACTCCCTGCCGCCTACTTATTAAAAACATACATACAAGCATCAAAATCGGGGTTACGAGGGTTTTTGGTAAACATTTCTTTATGTACAAAATGGTTTTATACCGAAGTTCATATCTCTGTCGTCTGAAGCGACTCTGTTTTTGCTGCTCGCTGGTCACAACTTCGATGTGGATCAGATCATCACCTGTAATCAAACAACTTGAACATTCGGTATTGACTAGAAGCATCAGCACAGCACACATTTCCCTCCCCCGAGCGTTCTAGCTTACTAGTCGGCCTTTACTCCACACCCAAAACTCAATTTTGGGGGGTCCGTCCGTATTAGCTTGAACCATATGCGCCCAAGACCAGGCTTAAATTGACTCCTCTGTTTTCAGCCCTGAAGCTGTAATCCGATCCAGTGCAACCCACTGCAAAATTTGCATGCAACATACCGCTGAATTCCCATTGCAAACCAGAACATGTCTGCGCAAAAGGCGTGCCAGGATGATATGATGCAACTCCTTTATTATGGAATGAAAACAATTTTAAAGCTTTTGCTTGGCGCTTTTCAAGAGTATCCAACGTTTATCGTGCCCGCAGTCCACCAATATATAAGGTATCTATTATTTCTCATAGTCCTGCCTATTGTCTAAGGAAAAGGTAGATATAGATTTGAATAATAGAGTACAGCTGAGAAACTTGACGGCTGACCGATTGGTTTGAACTTTAATGGTAACAAATGAATTCTTTTATAGCACATCGATTAGTACGTTATTATTTCATACCATATACACCCGTGTCTATATGGATATCGTTAAACTGTGATGGGTCATCCACAAGAGGCGGTTCGCACTGAACTCTAGCTAAATCGTTCAGGTAGCACCTTTTGTCAAAGCGATTTGCTGAGCACAAGGAAGTGGTTTTTGCCACCTACGATAGTCTTGAATTCCGAGACACGGCCCTTGATGATTAAGCCTGGCTGCCTCATTTTTCGGAAATACGGTCCAATCCGAATTCGTTTGCTGTTAAAAAAATTTATTTTTACGATGAGCTCGTTAGGTCATTTGCGGGGCCAAATTCCGAGCACTTCAATTTTGTGAAAAAGGCTCATGAAACATGCACCAAATAACACAACTAATATCATAAAAAACAAACACTTGTGCTAAAGGAGCGTTTTACTATGATTCTATTATTCGCTAAAGCACAAATACGGTAATTCCGTTTCCTAAGTCAGTCATTCAAATGAAAACGGTCTTCATAGAAAGGTTAACTACATATCGGCTGCAGGGTACTTTGGCCAACAAACATTGCTTCAATCTACCTCTTCGATTATTAATTTTTGGAAAGTTGATATGCCACAAGGTACCTTTGCCCTTGTTTTTGTAACGAATGACACTTCAGTCAACCTTACCTTTTTTTTCAAGTTTCTTAAATGTCATATGGACAGTTTCGAAAAATGCTGGTGAACATTGTATAATTCTTATGGTAACTGTGCGCTAACTTAAAGTGTGCGGAACATGAATGTTTCACACAGGATGCCCCAGTATTTTCAGTGAATTTAATTTACTATATCGAAAGGAGGAAGCCGTTGTTTTTATTGCAAACGAACGTTCACAGGTTCTGGTTTCTAAAACTTATGATAACAGAGCGAATTGCATTCGCAGGAACGTTCTACGACAAGAACAGGTAATATGTCAAAAAGTTTACGGAGCTTCATACGCGATGCAAAATAAAGGTGACGTTGTCGGATATTGAGTTAAGGCAGGTTGTAAACATACTTTAGGAAAAAAAATTCGGTGCATAACTTTTTAAGTTATCTTAGAATGTGCAAAGGAGTACAATTTGGCGTAGTTCTATCGGCCTTTTGAATGCTGCACTGTATGCTGAACCGTTACCTCGGTGCAATTCGATTTCAGCAGCATAAATCCATATAGCTCCCGACACTGGTTTCACAATGCAGATATTTTTATGTAGTCGCCACATGTTTTTGATGTAATTCTTTTTGAATACTTTTTTTGTGTGAAAGACCAAGTATACAGGAATAAACAAACAACTATCTAAAAAGCGAAAACAAATATTCAGACAACGATCGGGTCGATCGAATTGAAATATGTCAACCTGCCATTGAAAATTTCGCATACCCATCTTGTTTCGTAGTTTTTACAGAGTATTTATGATCTCCACTGGCTGGTCAAATGCAATTTAAAAAAAGAAAATGCAACTTAATTTTTTGAAGAGGATTGGGTCACGTTCCTCTGTTGTTGACTTTGAACAAAGTATAACACACATTTCAGTGCTAAACGTAGACTTCGCTGACCTACAGGTACCTCGTTAAGCTCCCAATTTCTAAGAGTATTTCTTGTTGAAATTTCATGCAGACATGTTTGACTAGAGTGAAATATAGGGCCTATTAAAAGGACCTGTCACTTACCTTAACTAACTCCCAGAAGTACGGTAATGGCCTACAAAATTCAACAGTATTATTATCACAGCAAATTAGCGTACATTGACACTCCTTATCGAGGAGTGTACTGTCCTATAGTAAAATCCGGTATGAAGTTTCGGTAGCTTTGATCGCTTTATGTGATGTTTTTTTTAAGAACAGAATGTGCAAAATGCCCACTTTTCTACTTGAAGTTGAATTTCTCGGCGAGAATTTGGAGCCAAGTAGTTAGGCACTTTACCTTTGATCGAAGTTTGGAAGGTGGTTATCAACAATGACTATATCTGGGCGTGTAGCCTTGATTGAAACCGGTTTTAAATTATCTTCAATTGTTAGAGGGTGAACTTTTCAACAAAAAAAACAATTTGTATTGAATTCATTAAGCAATTTACGTAGATCAAAGTTTGAAAGCTGATTATCAACTACGGGATCCTGCTCTGATTTAGATGATCCAGGAGATTTGTGCCTTCCAAGTCCGCGCGAGGTCCAAGCGGTTGAAGAGTGGCTGCAGTAGCTAATTTGCAATTAACAAAATGCTTACGGTCACTAGAAAAGCCCAGGGAAGTGGCGAGTACAGAAGAATATGGAAAACACTAGCAACGTTTTGGAAATTACAAGGCAAAATCGTGCGTGAATCCCAAATGAAACCCTTATTACTCCTTAGCGATGTAAGCTTATATTCAAATTTATATAATATAGATCGTAACGCGTCTATTTCATCAATCGTCAGACGATCTGTTGTTCTGCGCAACGTTTAGCAAAATTCCTCTAAGAAACTGCAACGAGTCTATGATGGTTGCCATCTCGCATTTGACCAGACGCCTGTAATTAGCCGACAAATGTCACAGTTACCGAAGTAATCCGGAATTCAAGAACGGACTGTACTTTCAACTTGTGAATAATTTAAGGGGCAGTTAAATAAGCTCTACAAAGTTCGAGAGCACAGTCAGTTCGACCTACCAAAAAAGCACCGAGCACAATCTTTTTGCTCCGTATGAACAAACCATAAGTATGAGTCGGTCAATTTGAGAAGCTTCCTTGAACGTACGCGTTACAGGGACGATACGACCGACGAGAACTTCCCATTTCGTAAAATGTTATTCTTGAAACAGAGCGCCATCCAATGAAAATGATCGGTCTAGGCATGATGCATTTCTTGATTTTAGGAGAGTACAGACTCATGTGTTTACATGTGAAATAATTTTTAAGGTTTTTTCATTTCCAGAGTCCATCCTCCATTTTAGCTCGCGTTCTTATTAGGTTAGCTTCCAAAGCACTATGATAAAGTGAAGAGGAACAGATTTCTCCGTCCAGTGTATGTTCTCTAGAAACTTGAGCTTTAATCCTATCTCGTCGAGCCTGATTTTCTCACCACATAGTGTCCCTCCACATAGTGACAGGTGTCCCTCACCTCGCAGTTGTGGCCATATTAATGCAATGCGTCTAAGGTATTCTCCGACTCCTGCGCTGCTTGATTCTCAGGCTATTATCCTTGCGACGCTCTATCTCTCCAGTTTCTTTTTTTGGCTTATTGCCGTCAAAGCCGAGGCTTCCCACCCCGTTTGTTTCGCGATCAATGACTGTCGTGCGCGATTTTGTCCGTCCCCCAAATTTTAATGCGTTAATTGCTTAGGCAAGGGTGACCACTATGTGTTTTGCTAACACTATACGTTAAGCTTTAAATACTCAAAATGCATTTACTATAATATGGACTATTTATCTTAACGTGTATCATTATATATCAGGTGAAGCATTATTTCATATTTTAGAATGACGCTATTTTATACGCAATACTCTTTTTTGGACCTAAGATGAACTTTGAGACCAGATTATTTAGATGTGGTTACTTGGGTTTATAACAAACAACTCGTTGGAAGACATGAAAAGTAAAAAAAATCGAGTGGTTTACGAATAAGGGTTCCATTTAGGATCTGAGCAGCAGGCATAGCTTGCCGTAAAAATATTTTTAAAAAATGACAAATTGGTAAAAAATTAGATTTATTTTTGCACCTGAATATGATTTATGATTTAAAAAATGGAATAAGCATAAAAGGTCACATCAGTGGGAAATTATACCTATTTTTTTTACCATATACTATATACCAGCGGGACTTCACCTTAATGCAAATGAATGGTCTATTTGGTGGTACAATGCAGATGTTATCAATTGCAGCTTTATAAAACCTTTTTGTTTACGGTTAAAGTGCATCGTTAACAATTGGAGATGATTGAGATCCCATATCAAGCAGCTAACATTAGTGCATGAATTGTTTTGTATAACAATGCTCGATCTGACGTCACAAGAGTCATGGTAGCAAAGATGCAGGAGTTGCACTTGTCATCCTCCATAATTCTTAGACATTGCTTCCAAAATTTGTTATTTTTTTCAAAATCCCGAAAACCTTTCAACAGAAACCTTACGCAAAATTTCAACATGTCAACTTCCGAGACTCTGTAAACTCTCGTATCTCAGATCTGTACAGCAGCGTGACAAGTAAGTCACCATCCAACTAGTGGAGGGTCATTGATAATCGAGTGCATCTTTCCATTGAAACTAGAAGAACTGAGGCCACAATAAAGGTTTTTTTAGAGGGTTAGATTTTACTATGTCTCCCTTTATATCGAACGACTTTATATATATATATATATATATATATATATATATATAGAAGAATCGATTTTAAAAACGGATCTGCATTTATTTCGAACATGCTGAACAATGCTCAAACTTACATTACTGATGTGTATATTGTTGAAGTGTTAAAAGCTTAAACCTATTTGTATATATAAGAGTTCCGGAGAGAATCTCCCGCACGAATGCCAAAAGCTAGGTCCTGGCAGATTTTAGCAAAGAGCGAGCTTTTTTGGGTGAAGGATCTCGAGGTAGAATTGTCGGCAAGATTGTTCTAAGTGCGCGGAGTCGAGCTCATGAAGAAACGTCTCATGTTGATGGTGAAAACCACACAAACATTCCTGCGCTAACACAAAAAAAAAATTTCTGGCCGTAAGTATCGAGACCATTAAGGACGAGCACTGTGGCCGAGTCAAAATCGTTCGAGAGCAAGTAAGACGGTTCCAGGCAAGCTGCCAGATTCTGGCCTCTCGCCAAGGGAAGGAACCTTTTGTATGCACCATTACTTTAAGTTGTTTGCGCAGAGCAGTATAGTTTTTCTTGGCACGACTTTTATTACACGACGCTTATTGTGCAAATTCGATGACGGTCAGAACGAATTCTACCAGCTCCGTTAGTTTGGATGACACCTAGGTGTGATTAGAACACTGCAAACAAACTCGTCAGATACGTAAAAAATTAACCCGTTCCTGTTCTAGATTTTTTACTCCAATATGTAGAAATATGTATGGAACTATGAGATGCACCATGGCATATTGAAAACGATTAACGCGTTTAAAGTTTTTCTTTTTTGGAAATATGCATTCTATACAATTTGTATTCAAAAATAAGAGATTTATATTGCTTTTTGGACATAATATGTTTAGTGATATCAGAAATATGTTCCCTAGAACCATATCACCATTTTTGAGAAACAACGCACTTCCTTATGCGGAGCTAAACGCTGAATAGCAGCTGCGGAGGAATGTTTCATGTACCTTGCGAAAGCCTTTCCGTGACCGAATCTTATGAAAGGAGCTCTGCGCTGTGAAATGCTCGTGCGCTATACCAGCAGAGCTGTCTGCCAAGGGTTAATATTTATGCAACCCTTCGATACTACTGATCTTTAAGACGCCAATAAGGAAAAAAATATTCCAAATAGTATTGATGCTCATTTCAAAAGTGAAATAATTATCTACAATTTTATTGCCGAATCTGATGGAATAAACATTACGATATGTTCAAGTTGCACGCATTGCGTGAAATTAGATAATATAATAACGCGAATCATGATGCAATGAGATGCTAAACTGTTTAACGTTCGCTCTCTATCGCACCTTTCACTTAATCTTTAATTTTATTAACGCTGACTGTCTATACGAGCAGGTATAAGACCTCACAGATTACCATATATTTCTTCACTTGGCAACAATATAGTACGCCCATTGTGGTACTGTAACAACCGATTTGGTTTTAAAAAATCGTCTTTAATCGAAGTTACTGTTATGCGAATTTTTCCCAAGTGCACTTGTTACAGACGAGTTCGTTTCTGGTAGGAAAGTCAAAACGTCGGCTATATATCTGCAGTATGTGCGTAGTGTAAAAACCTTGTATTCCGGTACGGTCCAAAGGAGTCATCTGTCTGTAAAAAATGTTTTATTTATTCTGTGACAGGCCTTCTGTAACTAATTTATGTGGGGTAGTGACTGGATCCTCGTGGGGAAATTCTCGCCTGCTAAGCCAACAGAGCTATCTATAAGCTAATGATCAGTTCTCATGCAACCCTTATCTAGCTGTATTTTTTAAACTAGGGCTGAAACAGTCTGCAATCAGAGGCATGAAAATGCTAAAGTGAATTTTCTATGTCAGCCAGTTTCGCTAGGACGGATTGATTAAGGCTATCCACATGCTTGCTCGGCTTTCAAGTATTCAATAAGTGTTTTTTTCATCACATAAAACATAAATTTGCTCTAGTCCTCACAGCCATAGTTTCTTTAAAACAGCGTAAGGCACAACAGCATAGCTAAATCTCAGTGTGTCGCACTGGAAAATTGAATATTCGTGACGCTAAAAGCTTCTTTAGATATGTGACACAGCATGTTATACTTCCAACTGGGGTCGCAGTGCTTGTTTTCGGAAGACATCTAGCTATGCATACGGCTACAACTATGTAGCTGTCGTTTTTGTTTGTCGAACGCAAAATAACCACTTAAAATGGTCGGATTGGGTAGATCTTTCTATTTTGTTGTTTCACTTTGAGGGAGATCCGAGTAGTAGACGGAACTGAAGACCTTTTTGTCTGAAAAATTGCTCAAGTATGTGTCCTCTCTTCCGTAGAAGGTAACTTTAATCTGTCTCCTTTTAGGCCCGGTACTTAGGTGTAAATCCAAACAGCTGACTTTCGGCTTGAAACACCCGAATTTCAATCTAGGCCGCCACGCATTCCTAAGTTTAGCAGGCAAAAACGTTATCCCGAGCAAACGTAATGGTAATCTGGTTCAGCGGCAGCTTTTTTACCAGGTCTAAAAGTAGTGGCGCATCATCATCTAGTACTAGTTACTACATCATCGTAGTAGTAGTTAGATAGTAGTAAAATCATCAATTATCAGTGTAAAAACTGTGTTGCATGAATAACTATGCCTAAGGTGTGTTTTATGAATAATTCTAAAAAAAAGACTATATTGTACTAAAAGTTATTAGGGAATAGTTGGCTGCTATTCAATGTTACCTCTATTATAAATATTATTAGCCTTTTGCATAAAGAAAATAATCTATTTAATAGCAAAATAGGCTCGGAACAAAGCCTGTGAGTGGCGCTTTAACTGAGCCGTCCTAATTTGGTAACCGCACAGCCATTTTACGTGGATTTTCCTAAATCTAATATCGCATCGAATTAATATACCTACGTAACAAGACGGCTACTTTTCGAAAGGTTTTGAAGCGAATTTATAATAAATGTCAATTGAAACGTTAAGGTAGAAGTAAAATATACATGGCGTGCCAGAATCAGTATATTAGCCGAATTAAATTTTTTTTTTTTTTTTTAATATACAATATGTAACTACTTATTAACGAAAAAAGTAAAATATACCAAAAATCTCAAGCCTTGGTAATGTTCCAGGAACAAAATCAAGTTAATTTAAGAAGAAAATTAAAAATCAAATCAGGTAAATCAACGACAAAACAGGGGGTGAGATAAAGCCTGCGGGTGCATCTAGCATGTATACAGGGTATGCCGCCTAAATAAGAAAATTTCTATGGCTTTTTTTCTAAGAACACGCCTAAATAAAACCATATATTTCAACATATACCACAAATTTTATGCATGGAGGTTCCGTTTGCTCGATATGGCTCCTATTTGGCTACTATACAATTACAGCTTCCATTTGGGACTTAACCGAATCACTAGCCATTTGCAGAATATACCCTTTGCAATGCGCAGGTAATATTTTAATAATAATGATGTGTCAAGCAATATTGATAGGCATACACTTGCTAAAGTGTCGGTTAAAAATTATATATACAAAAGCTCCAGTAAAATTTAATTTTGGGTTGACAGCGGGTCAAAAATTCTAAAAATACAAGGACTCAAAACGGTCAAATATTGCAGAATGATTGGAAAGGGTTAACCGTTGGTGCTTAACTTGGTTAGACTAGTATTTTTTTTCCTTGAAACGAGTGTTTCATATATACTGTTTTGAGCCATCTGGTAAATTTTTGAGCCCTTTGCATTGAAATCTTATCGAAGATTTCTATTTTCGCTTCATGAGTATCTCAAAGTTTTTCAGAAGCCTCTTGAATACTGACAGTTACGTAGATCGTCAATTTCGAACAAAAAAGAAAGTTTTTTAGTTTGGGCATAGGTTCGAGCAGCACAAAGAAATTTGATAGCAGCTTATTTTTGCCCAACTTTAAAAAATGGCACATTCCACCATTACGAGTTTATTATTGTTGTTTTGAAAGAATTTTATCTGATATCAAAAATGGCGGATGGGCGGTGGCCCTTTACGACAAATAGCTTGCCAAAAACTGTTCGAACCCAGTTACCCTATATTTGCTCCCGATACAGACAAACCGGCCGTTTGTGTCTATATTTCGGAAGTTCCTTTACGAATTCGGTAAAGGCCATCAACATTTCAAATGGTAAAGCAGGAAACCCAATAGTTTTTTTAAATTGACTAAACTTTTGTGATTGCTTTAATCCTACAGTGCGATTTGGTACTGAAAGCTTTTAGAGGGAATCGCGCAGTGAATCTGAAAGTGACAGACCTATTGCTCAAGGTGCTTTCTGATACAGAAAATTAGTCGTCGATAAAATATACAAATTTCTGGTTATTAACACACTCATCGGTGTACAGATTCGTCACACAGCTCTTTGGTAAGAGAATCTAATCTAAGAACTAGCCGGTATTGACGTTAGCTATTGTTTATTTCGATTTCATTCGTGCCGTCTCCGATCTAGTCGATTTAAATTTTTATTGGTTAATGTCGACTTTCGCGTTCGGCCCTCATATGTTAGTTTGGTTATTACTTTACCTATCTAATCGGTCATACGAGTGCAATTCTCTTTTGAGGCTCCTTCAGGGATCTCCCTTGTATCTCTATTGTATACAACATTTAACCAGAATCTTTTCGGTGTACTTCAAGCACCCTGGGGTCACTTTTGATATGTGAAATTGCATGTACGTATTGCTGAAACGGCTGAAATTATACTCTATAACAGTAATCATATTTTCCAAGCTTTCATGATCCATAATACTTGAAATTATTTCAGATATCGTTCATATTAAAATGCATGTTTGGACAGCGTATCAAATTAGGGATGATTAGACCAGCTTTTAAATAGATACAAAATGACCCACAATCAAATAATTTAGTTCGATTTCATTATCAGTGTAATTACTTGGAAAACTGTTATATTTGAAACGCTGCGCGCAGCGCTGAGAATAATGTGGGCTCATCGTGTTGCCTTTTTTACAAATGTTGTGTCCTCCCACTCGATTCACACATTATGAGTATCCAATCATAAGGCAGATATATACAACTGTGTTTAGCATTTACATCTAAATGCTTCAACTTTTTACGTCAGGCACTGTTATTAGACATCGCTTCGAGCGAATTTGCAAACCTAGACCGCAAGATGTTCCTAAATTTAAGAGGCGAACACGCTAAACAATTCGGTACCGCAGAAACATTATTTTCATACGCCAATTTTACAAAAAGTGGCTCCGCGATTCAAGGAACAAAACCGTTATTAAGAAATTGTTTTTAAAACGGATAGCAGAAAATCAAAATTTTGTATACCGTTATAACATCGGAAATCCATTCTTTATTTTTTTGTTTACTTGCATGAAACCAATAAAAGACCACACTAACCACACTTAAAAACTTGTAACACATTCTTGTGCTTTTATATCCGTAAATTACAGATAACCCTAGCATCATACGAGCTCCATTCGCACTACTTCTCGAGTTTTTTTTCGATATTATTCACCGACAATATGGAGTTCACTGGCAGAGTTTGGAATTTTTTAATCCAACTGAATTAGGAATAAAGCGACTATATTTTGCAATTAGAGATACAATATACTATTATATATAGATACTATACTACTATAACAAGATTATGGTACTAATTACTTATTTACTACCATTGCTTTCACAATTTCTACTCATATTCCGCGTACCATTTAGCGCTCCCGCTTTTAGTTGACTTATCACTTCCTTACCCCAGACTAATTTTATATGGAACAAGTACCA
Organism: Varroa jacobsoni; assembly: GCF_002532875.2. Classification (NCBI taxonomy): domain Eukaryota; kingdom Metazoa; phylum Arthropoda; class Arachnida; order Mesostigmata; family Varroidae; genus Varroa; species Varroa jacobsoni. The sequence goes on along the minus strand of NW_019213572.1, from coordinate 99,630 downwards.
TAGCCCTTATTAATTATATCCACAAAATGCTTTTATTCATTCACTACAATTTCCTTTCGAACTTAACATCAGAATTAAATTAATCAAGATTTACTCAGATTAATACAAGCGCTAGCAGGAATTCTCAAAACGTAAATGAAAAAAATTACCAAACCTTTGACGGGTCGCTCATAGCCCTTACCATTTAGTTACTTACATAAAGGTAGATGTGAAAAAAAATTGTACAACTGTAATCAAATGTATAAGCTGAAAAGACGAAAAGGTTTCATTTGGCACAGTTTTTTGCTATCAGAAAAATTAAACTATAGTGATTAAAACATATATACACATGCATACAGATTATGAGCATGTATTGGTAGAGTTATGCTTAATGGTAGGAAAAACGACGGAAGTCTGCACTGAAATATTGTGTCTGCTGATCCAATAGATGAGTCTATGTGTGATTTCGATCACTAAGTAAGGCGCTTAATTGCGAAAACAGCTTTAGGATTCTTAGATATAATTTTCTGGATGCTCATCATGATCTTGTTGTTAGGTGACCAATCCTTTAGTGCAGTAACGCAATTTTGTTCCCTTGCATTTTTTTTTTTGTATTTAGCATGTCCTTAGACATGCGAGCGATCAATGTCAGGGGAAATTTTTGATCAATTTTTGATTGATAGGAAGACAAATTGGGAAAATACAAAAATCTATTATTTAATTGGTTATAGATAAAAACCTCAATTTTTATGTCGAAAACTGTTGCTGTGAGGAGTTACGAATCATGGCACATTTTCATAATTTTTTTTTTTCAAATTAAGTTGAGAGGCATTAGCTTTTATATATAAAAATAGAGCTTGCTTATTTGCTTTTTAGCTCAAATTACACAAAATTAGTCGTGCACTAAAAAACAAAGCTGTTATCAGCAGCTATACTTATAAACCACACGATATGGAGTATCGTAAAATTGCAATTGATATTACTGATACACCGCTATAGGAAGTCAGAGCCATCTACGTGCCCGCCGTAACCTACTAAACTACAAAACATAGTCAAGATCCCATGGCGAAATAACAATATTGACTATTTATTCGAATTTTAGAAAATCCAATTGAATTATTAGTCCTATTTGCCTCGTAAGGCTTTATTAATCGATGTCAAAAATTAAAGATAAATTGCACATTGTTTGCGTAACGATAAACGATCGGCGACGCCCCAGTTTCACCGAATCTCGGTTTCCTCTTCATATTATTCACTAAGAAGGTAGGAGCTTTTGAAATCAGAGGAAAAACGGTCGCCATTGTGTCCGACTTAGTATTAGATGATTTAAAAAAATAAATGCATTTCGCCGATTATTTCGACTGTTAAACACATTATGTATTTTAGCTTACAAAGTTCGGGAGGTAGCTCTTAATAGAATCGTAGAAAATTATCTGTTTTGTAAGAGCAATGGTCTCTATACCACGGTGGAGACCAATTAAGGATACATTCCGAATAACAGAAGTAATGATCCATATTGGTAAAATGTAACTACACGGTGAATTAGAATTAAGATCCAAAATAATTCGCAAAAATCACAAGGTCTCAACTAAGAATAAAAAAAAGTGGGTGCTCGAATCTAGGCACACTGTAAAATAGGCCTCTACAGATGATATCGCGTCAGCGATATGGATGTATAAACATTACTGAGCTTCAAAAAGGCGCTGCTTAAGGTGTTAATTTTGGAAACAGCCCCCTTTATATTATTAGTCGAACGCCATTAATCGGGCATAACAAACGCTTTTTCTTTAAGTCTCGACGAAGATAAGGGTGTGTTTGGTTTTGTCGTCGTGCTCGATCAAGTCTATTGATCACGATGTGCTGTTTTCAAAGAACGTAAATTTGTGGCAAAAAAAACAATAATGTTACTGCCCTTTCTTTAGAGAATTAGCCGTAAATGGTATCACTTCTCTTTTTTTATCGTAATGGGCGGCTTCTGTTCTTTGCTGTTTGAAAACACGCATTTATATGGGTACCGTTCGGTTAGTAAATAGTCCACTCTAAACAAGCGATTACAAAAATGCGTAAAAAATTGATTGCGCGTTACATGCTAAACGTGCTAAGATAAGATCAGAACCCGCAAAGTCTGAGCAAGCAATTGTGATATCCTAAGCCATTTTTCGAATTTCTAATATGCAGATAAAGTAAAACAAATAGTATCTGCGATCTTACCGGCTTTGATTTGTGTCTCTAAAATTAAGTATTCCGTACATTATCAGTTCGTCCTCTGTAACAACGCGGCTATAGTTTTCTTTTGGTACTTAGACGACCTCTTTGAAATTCGTTGACGTGCTTGTGACTGTAACAATAGAGAACAGCTGCTAGAATTTGTGGCAGCTTTTGATAAACAAGACGTTATATTAATTGTAGTAGTAAGATTGGGAAATTATATTTGAATAAATATACATGCTGAGTATTTACTTGCTATTTTGAAATTTTCAGGTTGTACCGAAGAAATTCGGCTCGATTGCACTGGAATGCATCCAAAACCTTCGCCTGCATGCGGGGTGTACAACGAGGCCACGCAATCCTATTTGTCGACGGTTAGTAATAAAGGCAACAACCTAGATCTCGATAAGCAACGCGTTCAACAAGTGTATAAGAGAAGGATATTACCATAAAATTATTTTTTATTTCAAATTTATAATTTTGATACCAAGAAATGACAATAAATTTCTATATAGAATACTTTCACTATATCTAGTCGTACTAAATTTTAAAAGATTTTGGAATTTAATATTTTGTGTTGTTGTTGTGACATATGATTTTATTTTTAATATAAAAGCATTTACAATCCTAATATTACTATTGAAGAGCTATATAGGGGATGCCAAAATGGAATTTGTTATGAATGGAATATGAAGTCGACTATTACAATTTAAACAAGACATCATTATACGATAGTTCCTAAATTATTGCTTATTCATACTTTCTAGGGCTCATACCAATTAAAATTAGAAATATTTCAATTGGGAGTATCGCTTTAAAATGCGTGTTCAGTCGCGTGAAGAAATGCAAGAAACATTGTTATTATTAACCTAGAAAGGTGACTTCCTAAAAATTCTATAAAGATCGTCAATGTGGAAAAAAAAATTTAACGAACCAAAATAAAACAAATTGAATTTTTAAATTCACTCTACTACACAGAGTCGACCGCTATGGTAATTGTGAATTAACTGTAAGATTAAGCGAAACATTTGATTTTTTTAGTTATTTAGGTCTTATGGGCGTTGAGTTTTTTCGGAGGTTGAAATCTTAGCAAATTTGGCCTGCTAACAACCAAACCTCAATTCCAGTGAATTTTTTGCATAAGGTATATTTTAGCTACACTTTTAGCTTACTATTTACGATAACACTATCGCAGCGTGTGGGCTTACAAATTATACTACACTTCGCCCTACTTTCAATGACTAGGAAATAGCTTCTAGTGATTTATTTACACCCAGGTTTAAATACTTGTACCTTCTTGTACATATCGCGTAATACACGTACTCACTGAACAATATTAATCGATATCCATTACTCCTTTCAATTTAATCTGAAATGGGTTTCAAGCAATTATTTGGACACGACTTTTAATTCGAGATAGATGTTCTGTTACCTTATTGCGTTGTCTGCGTTAATATATTATCGTTAGGTTTATTCATCCGTTAAAATTCTAGTGTTGCAGTTTGTTTCCGCTAATCCACTGTATTACCTTTTTTTTTAGTAATTCGATTTCATTGATTATAGTAGTTTTAGTAATCCGTCACTTTGTCTTGGTTATTTAATAATTTTATACTGAGTCAGATATTCCGTAATCGTATTTTAGTTAGTCCATTATTCCGCAGAAATCGCCACCCTCCTTTATCGATTATTTAACCATTCTATGGCAAATAATCCGTGACTTTGCTACCGTTATCCAAGTAAAGTTATACCGCGTCTCCGCTACAGTTATTCTTCTATCTTCAAGTTAAATCGGCCTTTAGAATTCCGTATAATCTTCGAATTTCGAAATTCTTAAAAACGAAACGAATATGCAATGTAGAAAGATTCTCTTGTTTTCTCTAGTTGTCGCATTTTTGGAAAAAAAAATTTAATTCTGTGGCAAAAGTACGAAAAATCTATTTTTTCCAGAAGATTTATATAGAATATGATAAAATAAAAATATTTTGCATTTATGTGATCAACAAATTCTCAACCGTCACTCAAATAACTGCCCAAAAGCTATAAGCGAGTTTTTCAGTAATCAGTCTTCAGCTCCAAATGCCCAAACTAGCTCTTATTCAATAGGGGCTAAGTGAAGCGATTAGCTTCGACATATATATTTGACTGTTCTCTGGTGAATCTACACAATGGCACTGATTTCAAGATCTTTCTATCTTAGTGATTGTAGATCGAGCCAGCATAGCAGTGATATATGTGTCCCCGAAATTAATTCAGAAAGCCATAGAACATAAGAAGGTCCACAAATTCCTATAATGAAAGCGAGAGTAAAGCAAACTAATGTTGAATTCACTTAATTTATAAATTTTGGTAATTCTAGCCTCGATGACCGTTAATACTTCGAAGGTGAAGTCCTATGGTCAGCAGTTAATAAAGATAATATTATACGATCATGCAACCTTGAAGTACGAACTGTGATAAACAGCACCATTTGACGACTATGCATAAAATCACGATCCTATTAGTAGCAGTACCTGGCCGTTTTCTTATAAATATTAGGCTGTTTCAAAATTTTATTAAAAATTCAAAGCAAAATACACAATTTTTGATAACCGGTTTACATCAATTGGATGTAATGCAAATATTTAATTTAACTCACAGTCGAAGATTTTATTTTGCGAAAAATCCCGCAGAAAACACTGCAACAGCATCAAATCGCATGCGCGGGGTGGCCAAAACTAATAATTTCAGTGTTTCAAATACGGATTAACAAGCAGCACCCTCTATGTTAAAAGACATTACTTATGTTGAAACAATTCGGTTTCGACAGCATTAAGTCCTGTACAGGATCTCAGTATATAACGAGAGCTATAATATTCGAGTAAAGAAATGGTCCGATGGCACCTTTGGCGCTTAGTCCACTTTATCAGGTGGCTTTAATTCCAGAAAGCGGTTTTTAGTAAAAAAACGATGTGGAGCTTCTCATATGTCTACACACAACAGTTTTATTTGTTTATTCGTTTAGTCAGGAAATCCGTAGTATTTATAATATGATTCAACATGCGACAACGTGTAGCAGCAGCCCGTCGGTTTATGAAACAAATGTGCGATGTTTCGCGTGATCTATAGGCTTAAACTTCTAAATAAACTATAGTTTACAGGATCAAACATTGAAAAGTACACGCAGGATTGTCCAGTAAAACAAACTTGACTGTTGCGGCCTCCTTGTTGTCAAACTTGTTGAAGTTTGTGATAGGACTTGTCGATGCTTAGTGATGTCGTCTGCTTGCATCATCCAAAAAGTACAAATTCTAGTTTCCGACACAAACAGTTTCGTGAGCTTTGGCGTCAACATTCTAAATCCTCGACCTATATCTAATCATTTTAATCTAGAGGTGTGCTAAAAGGGTGCGTAAATCTAAAAAAAAAAACGGAAACTCAGGCCTGTTTGGTAGCTGTTAAGAAATCGAACAAGCATACTGCTAGATCGTACGAAAGCAAGCTTATCACAGGACGGGCAGACTATCCCGTAAGCTTAGATATGTTAAATCACCCATATTTCCCTTCTCGAAAATGTAAATCATTCGGATAAGGCTGCTAGAATGCAAACTTTTGGTTTTCAATTAAAAAGTTGCATTTTGAGGAATATCAGCGGTAGCCTATATCAACTCATGCTTGCCAGACGTTTACAAGTATAAAATACAGAAACGACACTATTTAGGTTATTTTCTTCCAATATTAGTGGACCAAAATGCTCTTAGTAACAACAGCAGCCTTTAAACTCAGGACATTCACTACAGACTTGCAGCTCCCCGGCAGGTGCTAAACGGAAGCTATCTTCTAATCAACGGAAGCGACAACGGCAATTCCCTACGCAGATGCCATGGTAGTAATTGTGTACCGTGTGACGACCAACTGCACGGGCCGTACATATTATTTGGAAATCGCTTTTCATTTGTAGTGCAAACTAACCGAAGAGACGGATCCAACAGTCAGTCCTAGCACCAAGTGTTCACGTGCGTATGCTATCTTAACAAAGAACGGGCTCTTAGAGCTTGTTACGCTACGTCACATTTCCTATCCATCGCGTCGTAAAGCTGAAACGAAAGGTGGTTTTCCTTAGGGAGGCTCGGGTTTATGTGACAACTCGCATGCGAGAAGAAGATCAGACAGTTGTAATCAGCCGGTCGATACGAACAGTGTTAACAGTCGGTAAAGAAATTAGAGAGTCAGTACGACCTGCGCTCGGGCAAAGTTCCTACCATCTTTCTATCTCCTCGAAAACAAGATCTGAATACTGTAATAGCGGAACCTGAGAAATACATGTTCATTACAAATGGTCGGGTGGCTATTTTTGTCGCATGCAGGATGCCATACATGTTGGCAGTTCGAAAAAGAGATACGTGCGGTTAAGATATTTAATGCCACTCTAAAGTTCTTCCAACCAAGGTCGAAGTTGTATGCATTATCTGTACCATTGCTTAGATTGTGAAACAGCCAATGACATACTAACTTAAAAGGCGGTTCAAGTGAACGTTCTGTTGTCATTTTTTTTTTCTGAGAAGCACCCAACGACGGTTGTTATAGATAAAGAAGCGAGATGACTAAGAAGATAGCGAAAAGTTTTGTTAAAAAAGTAAATAAAAAATCAGTAATCAGCCGTAACCAGCCGTAATCAGCCAAAGTCAGCCGTACTCGAGTCAACTCTGTGTTCCGAATCCGGTATATTGGTGTAGAAGTATAGACGACGCACCGATTGGTATCCTCTGCACCAAACACGGTAACTGATACCGAAGTCTGATACTTTACACAATAGTATTTTGTTACTGTGCGAGATTTATCAAGTCACGCCCAAGCCACCAGCTGTGTACAAATTCGTGCCGATGTCGGTCAAAAGGTTTGTGACTAGTTAACAGTTTAGGCTGTTACAAGATAGACTTTGAAGTTTGATAACCTTTGAGATAGTTGAACTAGAATGATGATTCTTAAATATGCGTTAAAGGTACTTTTTTTTATTTTTCACACACTTGTCTCACTGCAAGCAGTTTCTGGTCAGCTATATATCTACCATTCGTCTTTCTATATATATATATATGTATTTCTCGATGTAAGTAAATAGTAGAATATGCTTGCCCACCTGTTGTCTTTTTAGGGTTGAGAAGCCTTGTAATCGTACGGACTTAGATCAACAGCATAAACGGGTGCAAGCCAACGTTAAATATTTCTTTGCTTAATATAAGGAATCAGTGATGATGGCCATTGCAGGTACTATTATCATTTACTCCACATTGCTATCGAATTCGGTTTCTGTTCAGATCGACGCTATTATCTTGCTAGATCCGTTTTCTACTGACAGTAAAGATCGCACCGTGCCTTGTTTATGGTGATCGTATCCTTCAGATAGATTTTTTTGTTAATCAAGGTTTTGTAGATTGCACGTGGAACGCACCACATGCAATTCCAGTTTGCCTGGAGACAATTAGCAAGGAACCCATTTTTTGCATTTTCCCTGTTTTTTTTTATAATCCTGTGACACATTACATATAAAAATGCTAATTTCAGCTAAAGGAGCTCTTAGACCCTAATGCCTGTTTTCACGAAAGGCCTTCTCAATTGGGATCCTCCAACATCTGGTCACCTCCTCGCTGGTATTCAACATTTTAGCTTCCATTTTTGAAACGTCTGAATTATTTACGTGCAATTATACTTATGCTTAAGGTTTCCTTTTCTAATACCTTCACCAGTATTCGATAACGCTGTGGTTTTCAAGGAAAGAAATTTGCCCACTGAACGTTGATTTTCTAGAATAAAGAATGTTTTTCGATCTGAAATGGTTTCTTTTAGAATAAATGCAGTCGATTTTCAGTCACGAGTTTCTAGAAGATTGGCATATTGACCAGCCAAGATGTGTCTGTAAATCGTGCGTAGTTGATAAGTCATTCGATTTCAAGGACCATCAGATTCACGTACCTCGACCAAAAACATTTTCCCCGTGACTGACTTATCCATTTAGATAAACGACCAGTAGCATTCAGGTGATGCGCGCGCGCCATACCTTTGTTGATATAAGTTTAACAATCGATTCCCTATACACTTGTATAGACCCGTTTTCAAATCACGCTGCGTTGTTTACGTTTAAAGAACCTTTGACGAGACATCGGTACCATTTAGAGTCCGTTCGATCTACTATTTAAAATGATGCTGCACGACCTTTTGAGTGCACGTAGATACTTCTGCCACTGATGATGAATTGCACGGCTAATCTGTGTCATTAATGTTGAAAACGGTGCAGCCTCGGTTTCAAGTCTAATTCGCGTCTTTATATGCATATAGAAGCGTTGAGCATCACAGATTACTAAATGCGGTTCCTCCAACACCAGTATATGACCTTTGGGCAAAACTTCTGTGTATCTTGATTAACAACTGCACTATGCTGGGCAGTACTCTTGTTTTTATAAGCTTCCAGTTCGAAAACTGTGGTCAACACGCGTTTCTAATTTAAATGTTTTACTATTTCCAACAATTGTTTTAAAGGCTAAAATCGGTTAGTGCTGAAGACCACCATGTTTTCCGATCAGCTTTTATAGAAATTTCTCTAAAACTCAATGCCATTTTCACCAAAATTTGTAAACTAGACAAGGATCATAAGTATAAACCGTAGGACAGGGGAGCCCCATAGTCTTTAAATCAAGATTTAAATACCCATTGAATGCACTCGGATCTTGAGATAGTTTATTATGTTTGTTACCTATGTTTATTCTATCCGACTGAAAGCAATTAGGGAATATTGCTTTAACGCTGCTCAAAAATGCATAACTTTACAATTTGCGTGAACACCATCGCTGTTTTATTTCTGTAACAATAACTTATTGTACTATGTATTCTCTGTCGCCCTTCATGACTTTCTTCCATCTTTCCATTGAATGCTGTCTCGCTAGAAGGTAGCGACTTTTGTCTCAAAAAATGTGTCGAAGGTAAGGCTTTAAATGTAATCATCTAAGTGAAAAATGTGAAAGTCCATTAGCGCAAGGTCCGGAAATATGAAAGGTGCAACAAAATTTCCAATTCGAAGTCTAGAAGCAGAGGTTTTATGATATTCGGCGTGTGTTGTTATGGAGCAAGATTTCTAATGAACCACACTTTCGCTATTTTTTAACCCAAACACAAAGCATAATCTGATTAAACTCCGGGCCTTAGCTTCTCTCCTCGAGCTACTTTTTTCGATCTTTGGTTCATGTTGACGCTTGTCATCGCTAGCCACGATTCGGTGCAAAGCATTGTAACCGCGTGACGCTCGAGGTCGGGCGTCGTGTTGAGATACAGTGTTAAACCGCAATTCCTCGCTGAATTCAAAAAGTTCATAAAGTACTCAAACTTCGAGTTTGTGGATGAGCCCAACTTACCATGACGAGGGTTATGTGGCTGAAGCTCATCTTTTCAAATCCTTGGTTGAGAGTGTCGAAGATGCACTTTTCTAAAAAACTTTCTATCTGAAATTTTACTCTACAAGCTAGCCGTTAGTGATCGAGTTGGATGAGCCTTCGAACGGTATATAAAAAAAAAACAACAAACGAAAAAATGCAGGAAAAGGAAAGTTTTTTAACCTAATATATTGGTACATTTGGATAGTTTTTTTAGCGTAAATGTTTGTAGTCCAATCCCGTAAAATAAAGGTCAGTTATTTCTTACAGCACTACATACTGAACAGTACCTGCTCAGTATGAAAACGTCAATCCAAAAATGAACAGTCGTAGATTACCTTACATTCCATAACTTTTGTCTTTAATAAAAGTATGTTTACACATTTCTCAACGGCGTTATAAAACTCTATTATACCACTACAGTACATTGCAAAATGCCTTTATTCAAGGTACTATTACTATTAAATCAATATCTTTACTCTTATTATTATGATAATGACCATTATTATGCCATATCTTGGTGTGTAAGAAGTCAATGAATTTGATATTGTTTTGTTCTCTGTTCAACGAATTGCAGGTACCATTCGACACCGTACATCTAGTTAACGGTACATACGACGTGAAGTTACACAAGATCTTTAGAATTAAAGACTGGATCGAGTATAGAAACATATCGTTTCGATGTCATGTCATTGTTCTCGGCACAGAATGGCGGACCGGTGAGCTAAAAAATATTTTTTCAAAAGTAATTTTTTCACAAATAAATTAAAAGTGAATACCTTCGAAATATTTTTTTAACAAATAATTTATAAGTAGAAAAGTCATGTGGGTCTAAAAATATGTCAGCGAGAAGTCGGTTAAATCAGTAAGACTGACCGTCTAGCTGCTGTCTACTATCATGTTTGAAATAATTGACATATATTCGTATAACACGGTTAGCCATAACGAAACTGTAAGCAGAATACCTTAGAAGAACGCTATCAATGAGTATACTTAAAATAAAAGTTGACGTATTATATAAAATGTTAAAGACTGCCATAATTTAATTTATAACAGACAACGAACAAAGAAGCGCATGCAAACCAAATGGATAAAATATACATATGCGTGTTTACCATTAAAGGGGACAAGCCCCGGCAGATTATCATATTTATTACGATATGTATAGAATGATGTAGAAAAGTTTTTGCTCCGAAAAAAATTCCAGGGTTGAGCTAATGGTTTTAGCACCTACATTCTTTTACCTGGTTAAGTTGCCTCTTTCAGACATACGTATGGTACCTGTTTTAGGCTACGAGAAACATCTTTAAAATATCAAATTGGTGCGTCATCAAGCCGCATTTATATTTTTTTGCTGACTTTCGCTAACATTTTAAACCTTTATTTCATTATATAGAATGCGAGGAAATCAACTTGTTAAGTCGGTTAGACCCAACGATGGAAGTAAAATAACAGATTAATTCTTTAGAAAAGGAAACTAGAAAAACTTAGAAAAGGAAGTGTGGAACTGTGCATTGTTACGGTACGAAAACTCGCAAGAGTCCTAAGTAAGAGCTCGTTACAAATGTAGATTGGTATTCAAGGTAGTCGAATCCCTCGTGGCCGTTGATATAAAGGTTCAATTAGGTTGAAATGTGGACTCAGTGTTATTAAAGACTAACGATATTGGACAACCAAAACCAGGCAGACATAGATTCCTTAGTTTAACGTCATGTCTAAAATTTCAGGAATTCGTTGTCAATATACAGAAGCGAACGGAAATATCATTTCTATGCAAGACCCATAATACCCCAAGCTTAGTGCTCAGAGTTTAGGTTGGCTTTTGTCGGTATACCACATACAAGCAGTTTTGTTGGAACGGCTTACTAGTAGATGTATGTATAAAATAAACTAACTGTACTTTACTCCATTGTAAGGAGTATACAGCATGTAAGGTAAGAAGTAAGGGAGGAGGTTCATTGTAGTAAGTCAAAGGCTCAAATTGGCAGAAATTAAGCTTCAGAGAATTATTTCACATTTAATTCTATCTATTGTTGTATCATCTGTGACTGCAAATTATGTTTGAAGTGGCACGAAAAGTATCGCGACACTTTTATTCGACACTTATCTGACTCCTACAAGAATTTTCTTTCATAAATATATTTTCTCAGTGTCACTGGGATGTGGGTAGCTGGAAGCACCTATCTTTTCCCGCTTTAATTGGCTTTAAAGGAGAATTTCGCACAAACTCAATTTGGCATTTTCCTTCCATTTTCGCTTGCAGCTGTCGTTGTTTATTTGTGCTCTGAATAAATTTTCTTAGATTTAGCTCCACTGCAATCAGTTTAACATTACAATGCTTCGTTTATCTGTACATAACGTTTCGTTTGTTCAGGTATGACCCATCGTCTGTTTGGCGACCCTGGTTGTCTTAAAGACCCGCCTGAGGTACGCAACGGCTCATTCAACCTAACGGGAGAACAGACATGCTGGGGCACACCGGCTGAAGGCGCAGTTGTACAATATTCTTGTCCTGTTGGATTAAGTGTTCGCGGGCATCAGAAAATGGTTTGCAAGAACGGCACCTGGGTGGGAGTTGTCGGCAACCGAAATTTGGACGAACTAAACTATTCACCATTGGAGATCATCAGCTGTGGTTGGTGTCATAATTTATATAGAAACGAAAATTGCTGTATGTAAATTTTCAATGTTTGTACTAGGTGCAGGTATCTGTTCTATGTGTTATGTTGTATTTTGTTCTTTTTTTTTTTTTGTTTCCTTCGCTTAGTCCCGAAACTAACTTGAGTAATGGCAACCCATCAAGATACGTCACAGTCTCTTTCTTCGGACCACTTGGCAGATACCACAAACATGACAGGTTCAATCTGTCTTTAGTTTCTTCCTTTATTTTGCAGGCATAGGGTATATACTTGCAGAGTCCTTTTCGGCTAATGTCTAAACTAACCTCGCTTTGATTTTAATTTAGCTCAATAGCAAATAATGATTTCGCTCAATTAGCATAGAAATTTTCCAAGGGATTAGGAAAAATGGCTCTGCTATCGTTTAAGTGCTAAAGACACGCTTCTTAATTCGAAAAAAACACTCAAGTTGAACAAACACAATCTTGGGTAGCCGAGAACGTTATATCTAGTTGCGAAATCCGAACACTACTTCAATCGGTGGCCTGAACCAGGAAACGTTGAACGCAAATTGTTCAACATAAATCTCGCAAAGAGCCGTCGAGCCTTCCTCGTCTAGTAGATTTCCTTTCGAAGTGCCACTATTAATGTTTTTTTTGCTGAGCTAATTACCTAGAAAATGTCCAAAGCACTTTTGATATGAACGGATTTCTTTTCTGTGTTATATCTAGTATTCATCTGCACCTAGGCCCTGGTGCTAAATACTACGATTCAACAGAAAGAAGTAGCTGTATTTATGTAAAGAAATGGCAAATTTGGAGACTTCACTTGATGATTTTACCTATTTGTCCCACTTAGATAATGCTTGACCTAATCTACTAGAGGGTGATAGCGGGATGATCTACTACTTGCTTGTGCTCTCCGGTTCTAAAACCATTCTTCCCATACCTTAAATAGAAGGGCTACAGTAATTTTTTACGATATCTTCTTGCGCAACGGAAAAAAGAAGCAAATGTCATTGACCAATACACCAAAGTGTCTCCAAAGAAAAATATTAGGCTTTTTGACGAGAACTAGATAAATAATGCAGTTTCCTTTCTCCCATTTTCAATTTTATCAAACGTGCAATGCAAATTATGTTAGAACGTATGGTCAAGCGGGCGCCAAGCAGACTCGTCTTCCATTAGGTCTCAGGGGAATTCAAGAGCGTAAAGAAAGGCTAAGTATTTTATAAAAAAATCTACTCCGCTATACTTTGAACATAGTATAAGTCTTCCACACCTAAGCAGTATGCTTGCAGAAGTTTTCGTACGTTTACTACTAGAGATCCTAGGTTATATGTGAAGCTATCGAATAGGGTGCTTCAATGTGCTTAGCAAATTTGCCCTTTTTGTCTTTTTCATAAAACGTGAGGAGAGCCATCGTCCTAGTCGCAATCGAACGTACGAAATGTGTGATTTGCTTCAATGATTCACGTAGACAAAGCAAACTGCATTAATAAAAACAACCGGCTTTTGGCCACTGACCGTTACCGGTAACCTATTACCTTAATTGTTGGGAGCATGCTAATGTAATAGCTTCGTGTACCAGGTTCTGGATGCTATGAACATAGATAATGCTGTTTGTTCGAGCCGTACAGAGTAACGAGCCACACGATGGCAACAGCACCGATTTATTTCGGCTTCGTTTCACCAGTCTGCTAGTTTCGAAAAGCGGGAACTTCTCGTAGATGTTACGTTTCTATGATCTAATGCTTTTGCTGATTTGCCTTGGGGTTATGTGGATGATACGGTCAATCAATCATGAAATGCTTGTTTATATTAGTAAAGCTTGAAGGGTAATTCGAGCGACATTGCGTTTCGCACATAAATGAGAGGAACATAAAATGAAAATCTTAATTAGTTCAATTTGTACGTTTTTCAAGTGCAATCGAATCCGCTGAGGACATTGGAGCATCCTACTTACCGAACCGGTAATAATATCTTTAGGGTCAACATGAAATCTTAGCTTAAACGAATTGTATTGCAAACAATTAATGTATTGATGAGAGTCTGTAAGGTGTCATAGAAGAATATGAGAAAGTCTATGTGAAAATTTCGCGTATTCTCAAGCGTCAAAGTTCTATAAGCAGAGTTACATGCGATAAGGCGAAAGTAGCGCAGCCTAATACACTTCTAAAATAGGACTATATTCTTGTAACTATTACCTAAGCCTAATTTTCAACCAAAATGTAAAACTATGTATAGCATAATATCTTTTACCGGAATATCTGTTTCCCTATGTCATGTATAATTCAGTCTGTAGTTAACCTCTAAATAAAATGTCGTGTTTTCACGACAGCTGTGATAAGCTTTCACTGTTTAATTTTGGCGAAATATCATTACAGTATCGATTCCTGCCGTGTCCTGTAGCGACGCTGTTACCTACGATATGGTTGTAGGACTATACACTGGTTTATACGGAACGTTCCTCCGTTACAATTCGGACGACATAGCGCGTTTGTGGCCGGCTTTAGCTTTGTAGCTAGGAACATTTTTATAACTAACTTGGTTCACTTATCTAGTTAAGTACATAAAGGTTAGCATCCAGAAGTGCCAACAACAGTTCTTCTAGGTAGATCTGAATAGGTAAGCAATGCTTAATGCTAAATAGAGAAAGCAGACGAACTGAGGCATTTGTTTCTGCTGAATTATTTATTTTTGTTTCACAACACATGAGCAATATTTTGATAACAACCAATTTCGGCACGAAGTCCTTTTGCGAAAACCTACGTTTTTAAAAAAAATTACACCTTTCGAAATCTTTGAAATCAGGTAAGTACAAACTATGAGGCAATACATTATTACGTCTTGGCTTTATCTTTGCCTTGATATTGCCGGTGATTTATGAGATTCTATAAATCATCACATGTGATCGAGGCTTACATGTCTACCTATTATAATTATTATATAATATAGCGACTTGTTTGCTTAACAAGATAGAATTTGGAGGACGACAGTTAGCTCTGCATTTGGAACAAAGCAGACAGACCGAATAACGCAACATATGTATATAATAATAATGCAATTATGTAGTTATATAATTATTATGTATACGAAAAACTGTTCCAATGTTTGGACGGGCTGGGTGCCCAATTATGCTTTTAATATCTATTCAGAGGCCATAAGAGGTGTTTAAAAAACGGTAGCTAACCAATTAATTTTTAAGCCCAAAGCATTGATTTTTTCTTTGATAGTACGTATTCCTGGTGCATTTGTTTTCTATCAAAATAATTATACAAATGCGATTGATGCAAGACCAAAGAGAGAACGCTGTTTAAAATTCCACCAAGCATCAAGAAATATTGGTTACTTGTGTCGTCGCAAGTCCATCGCCGACGTTTGGCTATACTTCTACGTAAATGCGCCGCAATAACTTACCTGCCCCTTTCGCGCATTTCCTGTGTGCGACTGCGCCAAAATTAGTTATCACGAACCGTGACACTTTACATACGAATGAGGCAATTTTCTTGTAGTAACGTCTGTCAGCAGATCAGTTTCAACGCGTGTTAAATTAGACATATATTTTTGAAAACTTGGACGGCTTCCAAGTAAATTCTTTGTAGAACTTACACAAGATCTAGTGGAATATCAGTAGGATTGCGGTAATGCTCCTCCTAATAAAGCAATCTTCTCAAAAAAATGTCTATTTATCGACAGAATTTACAAGCAAAGATTTACCAAGTTCAGCATGCTATTAGATGATTGGCCGCATCGACCATCAACCAAGACTAAACATAGAAATCGACGGCTGTGCTCATTCGGAATACATAAACTGCCATGCAATGACCAACGATGGTTTCTATATCTAATGTGGGACCATATTACGGTGGAATGAGCTTGTTCAAATAGACAGGCACTTTGTTCCAAATATTGTGTAACGCCACACGTTAACGTTTAATATCGTATGTTTAGGTGGTAAATTTTCGACGATAAAATAAGCTGAATACTCAAACGTATTAACTTCTTGATAAATGAATATGACCAGTATCAAACATAGCTTAAACTCCGAATCGTTTTTTATAGTCAACTAACTCAAGGCAAGAGTGGTTCAAAAGTGGAGAGTACATACATGCCAGTTTTGCACGAAACGAGATAACGGATGTGTAGTATATTCACACAAGTTTCAGTTACTTCGAATATTCCGATTCAGACATAGCACTATTTCGAATTTCTATGCGTTTGTCAAATGAGTGGATCAAATGTTTGACTCTAAACTTTTTCTATACTGACGTTCTCAAAATTATCTTCATTTCGAAATAAACATATACTCTCTTGTTAAGTGACGAAATTACTGAAGCTGGAGGGCTTAACAGTGCAAAACAAAACAGTCTTAAACCATAATGCTTTGATCAAAGCGTTCAAAGACAAGCTGTTTAGATTCGAAACCTTAACTGTTGGTTATTCTTTGATTTCAGCGGCAATTGATCAGTCCTGTTTCGAAACTAACGCAGTTGGCTGCGGATTGTCTGGAAGGTTTAAAAATATTTCACAAGCAATAATGAGTGTATGATGCGAAAATCCGTACAAGGTACATAAGAAGTTAAGACGCACTGCTAAGTCCTCCCTAAAACTTTTTTTGTACACGACCGAGCTTTGAAGCATTCATGCTATTTTTAACGTCGAAGTTTGATTTTCAGAGGAAGACAGCGCCTCTTCAGTAAACGTTTCGATGGGCCTGCTTCTCTTTTTGATGGTCTGCAGCTTACACATACAATAAAAAGCTTCCTGGATACTTGCCTACCTACGCTAGAGGGTTTATCTACATAATTGGATAACGTAATGGTAATACTGGTTGCTTCAAAGTGTTTGAGGTAAGTTGCAAAGACGAAGACATTCAATAATACATCTATTTTCATTCAAATTTGATTTCATTTCATTTCAAAAATGGCTGAAATTATTCAAATGGTAGGCTTTAAATTTTGTCTCCATTAGCTCAGTTTCTCGGCTGTATTTAAAGCCTTGTCGTTCTTCGGGCTCTGCATTTCTTTGCATTCTGCTATAAACTTCCGCATTAGGCATATGCGTAGCTTTAGAGAGAATGACATTTGGACATTGTCTTCTACTTTCATTAACAAATCACAATGTGATGTTGCTAAAAAATTTCGATAGTCACTGTGTAAAAAGCCATTTTGATTGAGTCTTGTTTACATTTTTTTTGTAGTCTCTGCTTCTGCACCTACGCAGGCGGTCGTAACGAAGCATTCCTTGATCATCCATTACTTACTAACTACTAACCACCCATCCATTACTAACTTAATAATTTTGACAAAAATAGTAGTAAAAAAAAAAAGGTAATACCAACTGTTCACGCTGCAATAGTAAATAAAATTCTGTGACTTAACTTTGCAACCAAAGTAATAATTAGGCATTAAATCTTGAACGTATTTTCTCACCACAGCTTTCTTGGAATATAGGTTTTAATGGGAAATAATGAATCAGCCATATTGGTAAATCAATCTTATTCAGAAGTAAAGTTTGCTTAAATATGTTAGGTTCGACTTCTAGACTGAGGTACATTACGATTACATTATTTGAATTTTATAATGTGTATTCGATGTGCAGGTGCAGTAGACGGAAAGCAGTCATATCTTCCCTGCGTAGGAACAAACTTTACCATCGACAATTTGTACATAATGCAATACTCCACAATGGAAAAACGACGCTACACTTTCTAAGGGTGTAATAGTTACGACGTATAAATGTCATTTTCACATTTAGTTGCTGCTCTTATCATTGTTTTTGCATAAGTTTATTAAACAGATAAGTAAAACAGTTGTTGGCAACCCAGATCAACATAATTAGCAAATAAGTTAGACTATGGGCAAGAAAGGAAGGACTGACACGAGGCATAAAGCAGAAATCAGTGACCTAAGTTGACGCATAGAACAGAAGAGTAGTAAGGCAAGAATATAACTCTGAGATATAAATGAAAAAGTCAAAATGAGGTCAGCTTAAACACATGCCTAGATGATATTTGCGAATGAAACGCAGAAACCGTTAACACGATAGGCATCGCACATAAACATCCGCCTCCCCCTCCGCCGACCCCTCCGCCGAATGGGGAGGGAGTTTAGCCGGAAAAAAACTGGTCTTTTCATTAATTATTCAACGAAGTTGAGATATAAATAATAAGGCACTATTAAGAAGAACAAGGGGTATATTTAGGTCCTTTCGAAATGGCGGCCATTCCTATTATTACACAATCATTGACAAAGACCTCCTATATAAGGTCTCTAAGCATAAAGAAACAGGCAATGCTGTTCAATTTACGCATTGATTGAGACAACTTACACCGAATAACGACAGCGAGAGCAATATTGAAAGCATTGAAAGACTTGAGTGTCTGCATCCTACGATAAAGCGGTGCCATATCTTTTTGTCTTACCTCATCATTGATTTCCGTACGTGAGTGAATACCAACAATGAATATTTGTAATAAGATTAATACAAAACCATATATGGACAATATATGACACGCAATGTTACAAACTGAAGTAACGGTAACGAAAGTATAAATAAACTTTTTTTAATATAAAAATAACTTGTATGTCTGATTTACTAGTGCGTTATTTGTTAAAACATGTAAATCCTGCTTTCAATATGAAAGCCCTCTGCTTTTCAAAGTCTCGTCATGTAAAGTACTATGATTCAACTATACACTTGTCCTTTGAAGTAGCAAGGTCTGCCTATATAGTTATATCATAATCCCGATTTTTTTTATCTCCTCAGTTCAAACAGCTACTTTACGTTTGTCAACTGGAAGTGTTGTTATATACACGGTGAGGAAATTGCTTGCTACAGTGCGTCGTTTTTTGGTCTTCGAGTTTTGCACTATTTTAGGTTACCTAAGCGATTTCAAATAGAACAGGCACTTTGTTAACCAGTTTACCAGGTAATATATGTTGGCTAGTTGGTAGATTGTTTCACATTTAAGCTCTCAGGTGAGTTTCAGATAGCACAAACTGTTCTAGGATATATTGGCTACATTGGATCGCCCAAATAGATTGGACTCTCACTTAACCACACAGCCCCTCAGAAAAAACCGCGTAACAAACAACTGAGTAGGGTATTTGGATAGGGTACATTTAAGTTTTTGATGTGTATTTCTAGCTTTGATATTGGTTTTAACGCCAGGCAATGATTCAGACACGCTCGTGACCCACAAGAAGCTTGAGTTGAAATTCCGCTAATGCAAATATATCATTAATATTTATTTACATATAAATATTAATGATATATTTGTATTTATATTTATATTTATTTAATTTATTATTATTAATAACTTAATATTTACATATAAATATTAAGACAAATAAAAAGTTTATTGCCAGAAATGCTTCCAGTTCTCATGCACGCTATATAATGCTCGAAGAGGTTGATTAGCCTAGTTAAAATTTGTAAGGGCGTTAAGTTCAAGTAACTATGATTACGCGTTGTTCAAACAATGTAAAGAAAAACTAGCGGAATTAGTTTCTTGTACTGCTTTTTAGATTTCTTATTTGAATACATTTATAGTGATTATCTTATTTCTTTTTACGTGTGAAGTTTGTGGGAAAATGTCGCAATATTTAAGTGACATCGCCCATCTGGGCGTCTATGCACCGTTGATTTAGTTCCACGCCCTTAAATGCATTAGAAACAACAAGGGGGAGTTTGTATTATATAGAGGCCGTTTTGTTAGCCGTCCATCGAATTTCAGTGGATATCACTTTGATGATGCTTTAAAAAAAATTAAGTTGTCGACAGGGTCTCACCTAATTGAGACAAAATATGTTTCTCAATCACATGTTTTTGACAATACTAGCTGCAGAAAAAAGTATTTAAGAGCGACAAAGGCTGTCGATGTATCGAAGCGAATTGGATGCCCTAGGAAAAACGAAAACAATATTCACTAAGCTAACCAAAATCGTCAGATTTCCTCAGGTGTAGTCCATCGTGCTTACAAGATCGAATAATCTTGTCTTGTACTTTTACGAATCATTGCCGTTTCACGTTCGGTGCTCAAGAAAAACCTCCAGACATGCCTAAGGAGATCATAATTAAGTGGATCCAGCATGTCAACCCAACTGAACATGATTTAGCCAATTCAGCGCCGATAGTGAGAAAAGTTGTCCGTGCCGCACATGCCGCACGGTGAGAGATTGGCGGAAGTTTGGGAGTGAATAAGTAAGTAGGAGTTGAGAAATAAACTTTAGTTACACAGTCTATATGAGAGTGATTATATGGAGGTTGCTTCTAGCACGTCTTTATGCACTCTTAAAAAGCCGCATTAAAGTTGACATACTCGTCCGCTTAGCCTATTTCTTTGCTAGTTGGCTTTAGGACTCTCCTAGTCAGTGTCCGGACTCCTTTATGTAGTCCCCGGATTCTCGTAATTAGTCTTTAGATTCTTCTACTCGGTATTGGAACTTATGAGTCAGTCTCCGGACTCTTCTAGTCAGTCTCCAGATTCTCCCAGCCGGTTTCCGAACTCTCTTTGTCAGACTTCGTACTTTTGAGTCAGTCCTTGCACATTGCTAGTCAGTCTTCGGACTCTCGTAGTCAGTTTCCGGTCTCTGCTAATCAGGCTAGGGGCCTTCGAGGACAGTCTCCATATTCCCCTAGCAAGTCTTGGGCTCTTCCAATCAGTCTATGTACTTTCCTAGATAGTTTTTGGACTCTTCTAGTCAGTCTTCGAATTTTCCTACTCGGTCTCTGGACTTTTTTTAATCAGTCTCTGAACATTCTGAATCAGCCTCCGGACTCTCCTAGTTAGTCCTCAGCTTCCTTGAGTCAGTTTTTGAATTCTTCTAGTTAGTCTTTAAACCCTACTAGTCAGTCTCCGTACTCTCCTGGTCTGCTTTCAGACTCCACTAGTCAGTGTCCGCGTTGCCTTCGTTAATTTCCGGACTCTCGTAGTGAGGTTCCGGACTCTTCTAGTCCGTCTCCTGACAATCCTAGTTAATCCTTAGACTTTCCAGTCATCTTCCGGACTCTCCTAGTTCGTCTCAGGACTTTCCTAGTTAGTCTTTAGACTTTCCTAGCCAGACTCCGGACCTTCTTAGTCAATTTTCCAGCTTTTCTAGTTAGTTTTCAAACTCTCCTAGTAAGCCTTCGGATTCTCCTATTTAGTCCTCGAACGCTCCAAGTTAGTCTTTAGACTCTTTAACTCTCTTAGTCAGTCTTTAAACTCTTTTAGTAGGTCTTCAAATTCTCCCAATCAGTCTCTAGACTTTTAGTAAGTTTTCGAGCTCTCTTAGTTAGTCTTTAGGGTCTCCTACTCGGTTATAAAACTCGACGAATTAGTCTCCCGGCTCTTCTAGTCAGTCTCCAAACTCTCCTAGTCAGTCTTCAAACTCTCCTAGTCAGTCTTCAGACTCTCCTAGTCAATCTTCAGACTCTCCTAGTCAATCTTCAGACTCTCCCAGTTAGTCTCCGGACTCTCTTAGTGAGTCTCTAAACTCTCCTGATCAGTCTTCAGACTTTTCTAGTCAGTTTCCAGACTTCACTAGTCAACGTCCGCGTTCCTCTAGTCAATCTTTGGACTTTCCTTTTGATCCTTTGGACATTTCTAATGAATCTCTGAACCCTTCTAGTGAGGCTCGCGAAGTCCTTTCCTAGTCAGTTACCGAATCCTCCTTGCGAGTTTTCGGATTTTGCTAATAATATTTCAGTCTGGTCTGCTGCCGGACTCCACTAGTTAGTCTTCAGTCTCTCCTGATCTGTTTCCGGATTGCACTAGTCAGCTTCGGCGTCACCTTGGTAAATCTCCGGATTCTCGTAGTGAAATTGACCAAGTTATCTAGTTAATCTTTTAACTTTGCCAGTTAGCCTCCGGACGCCCCTGTCTAGTCTTTAAACTCCCCTAGTTGGTTCCCGGATTCCCCTAGTTAGGCTTTAAACTCTTCTAATCAGTCTCCGGACTCCCTTAGGTAGTCTCTAGTATTCAAACTTTTTTACTCAGTCTCCAGACTCTCTTAGCTAGTCTTTCGACTTTCCTAGTCCGTCTTTCTTCTCATAGTCAGTCTCCAACCTTTCTTATGAATTAATTAATTTTCAAATTCTCTGAGTTAGTTTCCAGACTCCCATAGTTAGTCGTTGAACTTTCCTAGTCAGTCTTTAGACTCTTCTATTCAGTCCTTAGGCTCTCCTAGTCAGTCTCTATATTCTTCTAGTCAGTCTCTGGCCTTTCCTAGGTATTAGTTAATTTATAGACTCTCCGGGCCAGTGTCCGGACTACCCTAGTCAGTCTCCTAACCCTATGAGTCAGTCTCTGGATTCCCTTAATCAATATCCGGGCGCTCCTGGTCAGTCTTCCCTCATTAGCTGCTGAACTCTCCTAGTCAGTCCTTAGACTTTCCAAGTCTCTCCTAGCAGAGCCCGACCAGGAAAGTCTAAAAACTAATTAGTAAAAACTGACTAGGAAAGTCCGGTGACTGACCTAAAGGGTGCGGATGATACTGACTAGAAGAGTTTAAAAGCTGGCTAGGAGAGGCCGGATACTAATTAGGAAAGTCTAGACACTAACTGTGAGAGTCTGAGGGAGTTCAAAGATTCACTAGGAAGTTCTAGAAACTAAATAGGAGACCGGAGACTGACGAATCCGGAAACTGACTAGGGGAGTTCGGATACTGACTAAGAGAATCCGAAGACTAACTAGGAGAGTTCGGAAGCTGACTAGGAGGGTCCAGAAGCTAACTAAGAGAGCCAAGAGACTTACTAAAAGGGGCTGAGAGCTGACTAAGAAAGGCTCGAGACAGACTACACGGGTCCGAGGATTGACAGGATAGTTCGGAGACTGACTAGAAAAGTCCAGCGACTGACTAGGAGAATCTAGAGACTGACTAGGAGCAGCAATGTGTATCCGTGAGGGCACAGCACAGCACAGAGATCTACAGGAGAACCGCAAAAGTCATTGCATTTATAGCGTTTTGCGAATAAAAAGTGTGAGGTATAT
Source organism: Varroa jacobsoni (assembly GCF_002532875.2). NCBI lineage: Eukaryota > Metazoa > Arthropoda > Arachnida > Mesostigmata > Varroidae > Varroa > Varroa jacobsoni. The sequence continues at coordinate 76,451 of NW_019213572.1, read as the reverse complement.
AAGTTTTACATGCGGTTAAACAAAAGGTGGACAAGACAAAGGCGTGCTTCCCACGATCTTCACGTCCTGACATATTACCAAGTAGAATCTATACAGCTAACCTCCGTTGGAATTAGGCCTATTAGCAGCGTATTCTGCTCCATCGCATCTGTCAACGTGCATCATAAGTAACCAGTGCAGGTTACGTTTCGCATCCAAAGAGGCCTGCATACAGAAAGGGCTTCTCTTCAGCAACAAACAGGTTGGATCCAAGTGATGGCAGATATGGCTGAGATGCCTGAGGCCATTATTTGTGGTCATCTTGATGACGGGTTGACTAGCTTATTCGCATTGCTTGTGCTGTGCACAAAAATTATGAAGGATTTCCTTTACAATACACGCGTGTTAACATGCAATATGATAAGTTCCATCGCTAACGTACCGTCAAGGCCAGCTGACGGAGTATAATAAAACTTTACTCGATTTCAACCTTCCTTACTCACAACAGAGTCCAAAAGCCAACGAGGGCATGATGATTGCTGAAGAACTCAAATATTACATTACTGAACAGCATGAAGTTACACGAACAACTCCCAAATGACGTTCAAATAATAGTCTACAGTGATGCTTGCGGCTGCCTAGAAGTAATTTCAGGGAAAGTGAATGACCTTCGCCGGCACACCTGCAGTCACGGGCTAATTTACTTCTTGTAAAAGTGCGTGGCGTGCTAACCGGAAGGCAACGCACACAGTAGCTTCTTCACGAATCGCTACAACTTTGACGCCTGGCAGTTGCACTGCACGCCTCCGCTTCAAAATCCCCATTCAAGTACCCATACCTAAAGTAAACTTTGGACTACTAACAAAAATTCGGAAACAGTTGGTTTTGGCCTAACAGCACTTCTACAATGGCACGAGTGCTCCATGACCAAGTGTGCAGCCTTGGAAGCCTATATATATATATATACATATATATATACATATATATATTATATATATATATATATATCAATCGACACCGATAAACTATTAACAAACTAATCTTAACCGTATGCCAAAATTTTCCGCCAGCTACTACCTGTGGTTAGGTACGATATCGATGTCGACATTGGAGGCACTGCATGATACGCAACTTGACCACTAATATGCGCGGCTTACGCTGGCTATTCTCTCTTACTTTTAGACAGTGAAAAGGCAAGTATAAAAAATTGCACATATTACTACCATTTTGCCTACCAATATTGTTTGATAGTGCGAACAAATGACATAATGCATTAACGAGGTATAAGTACTTAGTAATTATCTAGTCTAATAATTCTATCTCAACAATTCAGTACTAACACTTCTCACAGCGACTTTGTCTGGCAGACGTCGTCCAGATGGGTAATAGGGCAGGCGCCAACACGGTGGATGAGAACAGACATGGAACACGAAAGGCTCGATCGACTGACAGTAGTCAGCTTATGAAAGAATGAAGACGAAGATAATGACGTGACGATTCCCTGGGAATCGTCGGTCGGCCGAAAACAGACGATCATGAAGGAAACATGTTTGCATATAATCTAATAATAAAGCAAATAATAGAAAGAATCTACGTATGACGAAATCAATCGTAACTTGACGACCGGTGCCACCTGATGGTTCGAAAGGTGATCAAATTCTTTTTGCTCATCTTTTAAAATGACTGTTGTGGAATACCTGTCTAAACAATAACGTCAGAAGCTGTTAAAAATTGTAAAACTTCCCGTTTCACGTACAGTCGGTTGTCCTTTACAGGTATCTATGAGAAAGGCGAGCCAAAATAAACATCATATATAATTATATAATAATAACCTTCTGATCAGGTTTTGAATGGCGTCGATTGAGCTCAATTTCGAATTTTACGTCTAAGATCTAACGTCGCCCTTAGACATTCCGTCAGACGCGTAGTTCCTAGCACAAAACGGGTTTTAACCTATACCAGAACACCGACTAGGTTCACGACAGCACACACGTTACATACTGTGCGATTTGAAAAAATGCTCACGTTATAGGGAATCTTCACCTTCTGAAGCTACGCAAAAGCATCAGAATGGTCGTGTACGATTTTACCGCCATATGACTGCCGCCAAAAGTACCATAGGGGTATTTAAATACAAAATCGTGCTGCTTTTCCACTTGCTTTTCTCCAAAATAATAGCATAACACTCAGTCGCCAATTTTTGTTACAACTTAGCGTCACAGTGAGCACTCGCACAGCGCAAGGGTGAATCAAAGCTTCAAATTTTTTTGAGAAATCTGACTTCAGTATCGGCCAGTTCTACATTTTTATTAGCAGCATCTTGTACAGAACGGCTTAACGCACATCGTTCAGTAACTTACCTTGCAGCACTTTTACCAATACAACGACACGACGTCCCCACGAAATAGTATCAAATTATACGTACGAGTACGACCTCGGCAGCCAGCAACGCATGCTTCAACTACTTGCGCATTTTTATCTCTTTATTTATAACTACCATTGCTAATTTCTGACAACAGTTTTTGAAAAGTTACTGACGGAGCATCCGTCGCGTAGTCTTTTTGATTAGGACAGCTAGGTTCCTGGGGTGGCGCTTACAATGAGTCACCATCCTTAACTTACTTCACATGAAATGTCTCTCACATAACGTGCCGAAATCGTCGCTCCAACGGTCGGTTTCCAGTGTGCTCGACGTGTGCCGTATGAAAAACTACACTGTAAAAAAACTATTAGGTTTGGCGTGCATCAATATTATCGCCTATTATCTAGCAGTTATTTGACACTACTTCTGATATGGGCCTAATTTGTTTCTTTACATTTGAAAAGGTAAAATGTGTTTAATAGCGAAACAGGAATGACGCAAAACCCACGGACTTTTCTAAGTCTACATAGCCATAAAACTGATTGTGATCGTCTGTTTGTCTCCCTATCCAACCTAAATCGACTCCTTAAAGTGGCCAAACAAATTCGGCTAACTTTTAGTGGGTCGCTTTGTTCTTGTCTCGCTACGCTTAAGATGGAACTTGAGAGGAATGCTTTTTCCATCCCATAGAGCATAATGTTCATTTGAGTAAAACTGCAGTATTTTTTGCAGTTTTCACACTTTTTAAGAGGTGGGCTATATCGATTTTTTTCTACTGATAAAATGGTAGCGCAATATTTATATGGAAGCCCATGCAACCAAGGTCGTTCTTGATGCCAATTGAAATCTTTGGCCGAGATAAATCAAAAGGCAACAAATGTTCCTACATCCGAATCTCGATTTTCATTTCAAAAATGCTCTTAAGAGACAAAAGCTTAACATTGTGCTTTACTTAAAAGGGGGTTTCTTCTTCGATACGGTTTCCTATAGCTCAAACAAATGTTTCTTTTACTATTCGGATATTGAAAGGTTTAACATCATGTTCTATACAAGGGATCTCTTCTTGACGCCAATCGTTGGACTTTGACGAGCAAAATAAAAGCTCAATACATATTTCTAAATTTAAGCTAATATATAAGAGTGGAAAATGCAGGTATCCTGTTGATTGAATAAGTTTGCCTATGTAACCATGCGTTTTGGGCTGCCTTTAAGTGTTTTTCGTCAACGGGTAAGCTGAAGCGGCAAATGTACGATTGATTGCTGTGAAAAAAATTGCCTTATATTTGGGAAAGCAATGCCATAGTGTTAACGAAAGATATATAAGTATTCTTATTAAAAGAAAATTTAACATGACAAAAATCTCTGTGGTGGCTTTTTACTAACAGAGTCGGTATATCACGCGAAACGTTAAATATCATTTCAAAATGATTATATTTTTATTCAGGTTTATAATAATGATGACAAGATAGCAATTTTTAAGCCTTTGAGATACCCTGGGAACAATTTTCGTTTGATATAGTATGTCTAAATACTCTTTATAGAATTAAAACAAGATTTACAAAAATAAGCTTTGGTAGCGCTTCACAAATCGGTAGTTTACTCTGTCGATCACGACCTCTGTCAGGTCTAGACTCGATTTACGCGCATCCCTCAGAGTTTGAAGGATGGATTCACAGAGCCAATCAGTTAATACTAAGAAAACCTTTAATTTGATTGTGACATATCACGAGTGAAGCAAATCTAGAATTGGCTGAGCTCCCTGACGATTAAACTAGATCATGATGCCGAAATAACTACAGAAGAGTAACGGGTTAGGTGGAACGGAGTAATCGTAACCAAACAGCCGTTGGCGCACATTCTGTTCTGAGCTAGGTTCCGCATGATACCAATGATAGAATGAATTTAATTAATTATTGTTGTTTTTATCGATGTTTTTATGTTGGTCTGGACAACATCCGTGGAGAAATTGAAAACTGGAAGTTTTTTTTGCTTGCTTATGCTATACAGTATGAGAGTTACTGGTAATAATTTTTATACATGTTTTTCTGATTTTAAAAGTAAAAAGGTAAAGGTTTTAAATAATGACTTCTGCATACAGGTGATCCATAATTTATGTAATAGGAACTGTATCGTTTATGTTATTACCGCAATGGGATAGTGGAATTTGTGCCTCCGAGTTTCAATGTGTAGGTACAGGTGGACAATTACGTTTAGCTATCGTATAGCTTTAGAATCAAATCTTTTGTTGGTAATTTTTGCTAGACTACGGAAATCACTTTTTTTTTTTCGTTTTCTGCTCGTAATCTGTAACATATGTCTATGGAAAGTGATTACATTTTTTTAGTTATTTCGAACAATAGTTTTGCCAAAATGGCGGTCAAATATGCACATGGAGGTTCGTGTAGGAATTTTTTTGCCACTGGTAGCTAAATCTCGGCAAGCTGAGTGGAACGGATATTTGAGCGTAAAAGAAGTCAAAAATCACGTGGGAGCCATATCGATCTACTTGTGTAACAATTAAAGCAACATAATTTCTAATAAATGACGACTGATAGTAATGCGAATCGAACCCAACCATACGAGAACAAGCTAGTGATAGAGCAACGGGTTAGGTTAGCAGCACGATAAATGTTGACGTATTATAAAGTTTTTCTTAGGCTGGACGTAACATCGGTAAATGAGTTACGTTGAATCAATTAATCCAACAGAAATAAAAAGCAGGACACGCAGGTGTGTCTATTATCAGCTATTTCTACTCGCAAAACCATTAGTTGTGCAGGCATCTATTTCGCTATGTCCATACATCTCAAGGTCGATGGCAGGTGGCATGTTTAGGAACGCAATGAGATTCACCTTGTAAACTTATGGCTTATAACTTTTCTTAAATCAATGGGTAAGTACACTGTCCTGTAACACCAACATAGGACTATTTTACCACGGATTATCCAGCCGCAACACCAAAACGCAAGCTACAGGCGCCAGCCGCAAGGGTCATATTAAAGCATCCGAATGAGACAGACAAACAGAGGCAGTTGCTGCCATAGCAAAGCAAGTCTTTCGTAATTAGCGCTCATTAGGGTCGTATCTCTGGCCTGTCGAATACACGGGTTCTACTGAACCAACAAAGAACGCGGCTCTCTCTCTCTTCCTAACTCCCTTTTGCTTCTGCCTTTCCGACCATCTGTAACGTTAAACTCGATAACAATGCAAATATCACTTCTTGCCCCTTGTTAGCTCGCAGTCTTGTGGTGCAGAAACGGTTACAGCTTCGCTCAGTAACTTACTGCTTTTACCAATGTTCACAGCTAAGTTTATATAATTACAGTTACATATCATTACTGCAGTTCATAAAGCGAATGGAACGCCTCTGGTGATGATTCAATGAAACCTTTGAAATTCCTAGTGAGCACACACGAAACGGCAATGAAAACGGTCAAATAATTCAACGGTGCAGTTGCCATGGAGATGACAGCAAGTGACATGCAAGCAAGTATGCATAAGCTGCATAAAGCCTATTTATACTAGAGTGTCTAGACATACTACAAAAAAAAAAGATAATGCCTATCTTTTTTTTTTTAGCATTTAATGTTTAAATGAACCATGTAGAAAGACGTAAGATGCAGCGGTAAGGTTAAGGTGAACTTAATGAAATGTTATTTTGCCAGTGCATCGGATGACTCAACAAATAATGATAACTCGCACATGCTTCCACCAAAGGAGCGCTATTGCAAGATTCGCGCAATTTTATGAAGGTACGTGAAAAAAAGAATCGTCCGTGAGGAGTGAACAAAGATGTACAGAGCTCGCTCGATACCTCGAGGAAGAAACATAACAGTTTGGCGAGATAGGTGGTCATTTCGCAAAGGACCCGCAAATTAGAGACGAATGATAGATCTCAGCTGGAGGCGCTGCCCGATTGCCAACGTTCTGATGCCTGTGAATTCAGCTATGCATGCAGCCATAGTACCAGCCGCCATCCTGGCCAAAGGAGCAATTAAATAGCATCTAAGAAAAAGTGTTGATGAAAAGAGTATCTCAAACGGTAACGTAAAAGTAGCAGTCACAGCTGGAGAGCCTACAGTGCGACTGCGGTCCGCAACGACGAAAACATTACACGAATCTTTAATGAATCAGGGCCATTTTTACATAACGTAAAAAAATCATAGCTGTGGTAATATGTTATATATTGAGAAGCTTAACGTGGATTACGATAATGTGACTAACGGTGATATGTACGAGAACAATGCCGAAATCCTGCTGTAAAATCCCATCATAGAATTTACGCGAAGAATTAATTAATCTCAAAATCCTTCTTCCCCACATAATTCATGGTTGCCGATGGATTTGACGTATTTTCAATTAATATGGAGCTGCATTTGCCTAAATGCGCGCTCACTCCTTATTAATCAATCAATGTACTTGCTGCTACCACCTAAAGCTGTGATGTGAGACACTAAGGGTACCACTCTTGCGAGAAGGGACCAAAATAAAACGGTGCTTTTTCCCAATCCGGTCGGCTCTGACCACTGCTTGGTATATCCAGTCTTGTACATAGTGAACAAAACAATCCCTAGAAACTTGATTATTCTAAAAATAGTTATACTGCGGTCAAATATGATCCGAACAGCTTTAACGATTGCGACGATCTGAACAGCATTTGCGAAAACTTACCAATTAATAGACAAGTACGTTTTACTCTAGTAGAATTGAAATATGCCTCAGCTATATCTATCATTAGAAAAAAATGTTCGTTACGTTATCTCTACGAAGGATAAGGATATATAATTGGGACTATATATATGAGATAAAACATCTTGATTAAACTTAGTTCACAACAGAGGGTTCGGTTATGTAGATGGCGGCCGTAACAATGCTTACGCGTAGCATTGCGCCAAGTATTAAATGTACCTGTACTATGAATAAAAATTAAGAATAACATAGGCAATGTCATTAGTTTCAGTTGGATTGCAAAATTTAGTTTAATCAATATACGGTGCTACGTTTTCAATTAATCTGGCTTTGTTCAGTAACTGCGGATCGTTTTGTTATACGGGAAAGGCTATAGCGAACAAAAAATTTCACGGTTTAACCGCTTTAGGATGAAAGGTAGTTATGTAACGGGCGCTGTCTGTGACTCTATTCTTGCCCTATTTTAACTTTCATCTTCGAGTAGAACTTCCGTACGTAAAAAAAAATACTGTTTACGTTGCTTTGTAGGTCACGTACCTTTATTATCGACAGTCTTCATTGTCCTCACGAATGTGTGCGAAAAAGCAGGACCGCGATGTGTCTCGAAATCGAGACAGCGCCATGGTCGCTAGCTTCTTTGCCCTCCAAAGCTTATTCCCCGTAGGCAAACCAAATCGGCGGACAAACTGAGGTGGCTTATTGGGTTAGTTAATAACTTAGGCTGCCTTCTTCCTTTGACGTTTATATCCTATTAAAAATGTAATTAATTCATGAAGTGTAATGTATCATAGTAGCGCCGAATCTAATTTAAAAGTTTTAGGTTCTTGTATCGAACACGTTCTTCTATGGTTCACCTTATCGTAAAGATCAACTTGTGCTTTGATCAGCTTGTCAAGTGACCATTTACCTGTCCGGACATCTCTTTTTATACTATCTTACCTTATTTAACGCTCACTCGTCCAATAGTATGCAGAAAATATACTTCTAATAACTGTTTTTTTATGCAACTTTGGGAGTCTCAAATGTTTTACTATTTTTCTTTTTGCTTAGCGTTGAAGCAGCGATTAATTTCCACAGTGTTGTGCATACGCCTTTGCTTTTCGTTCTTGTTATGTTCGACTCCTTTTCAACTGTCATTTCTAGAACCCTTAGATAGTGAAGTGATAGCCGGTGAATCCTTTTGTGAAGTTTGTGGTTTTACCGCTTTTTGGCTGGCTTTAGATCGCTCTTGAAGGTGACCCCTGCAAGTATAAAGGGACCCAGAAACTTGAAACGAATTGCTGTCGAGTACCACCTCTTACAAGTTTTTACATGCATGTTAACAGCGTTCCAAGCTAATGAGCTTCCCACACTTACAGGTACCAAATTGTAATTTACTTATAACTTGTAAAACACAGCGGTTTTAAATATTTAGAGAGCTACTGCCCTAAGTTTCATTGATTACTATGACCTCTAATCTACGGATCAAGCTTCCGTAGACGCTAGCTTATCACTCCTCTATGTCGATATGGCTAAAGCCTTGTTCTCTGCTTAGTTGCGCCAATAATGATGCACTATGAATTATTGATCAGCGTGAAAAGAAAACAGTAACATACTTTGCGGACATTCAGTAGCGCTATATTCTATCGTAGAAAATGAACAGTTGACCTCGACATTAAGAAACATACCACAAAAAAGTCCTAATTGAAATTTACTAGCTTTGGACCATTGCCCAAAGCCAAAATTAGAATCAAGATTTTGGTTTTATGGGGCAAGACTTTGAACGCTTTGCCTTTGAGTCCGTGTGGACTACATCGATGGAAATTATTTTTTATATGACGCAAGGGCTGTAAAGATCAATGTATGTAACCTACATTGGACCTCTTATTTTGTAAGCGCATCGTGGTTGTGACATAAGTTCTTTTTTCTGAGGTCGAAACGAAAGTTACAAGCTATTTCCCAGATTTTCAGCTAACGGCTGCAAATCACGGTATCTTTTCTTGTAAGAATCACTGCACTTACCATTATTATGTACGAGAGCAACCCAAACCTACACAAGTACATCGTTTCAATTTACTCTTCTTCAAGAAACCACTGAAATTTTGGAAGCTGAATGTAGTTTTTTTGATGAACAATGGTAGCAAGTCTTCGAGGTTATGACTTTTTCTAGGGCTTTTTTGATTGTGCTGCTTGTGTGAAATCGACGATTTACTCAGAAGATATTTTATGAACACAAAATCCGAGAACGATTTTCTATACCTATTTTCGAAATGATACGGTAATGGGTCGGTTTTCTCATGATTATTCGAGATTGTTGAATCGTAGTCATCGACTAGAACGGCCGAACCCCTTTCTAGGATATAGTTTGTCTAAGTTTTTTTTATTCGTTATACAAGTTGTCCTGCTGATAGAAAAATCATTTGCGATTTCCGTGTAGAGAATGCGTCCTGAAAAGTTGTACAATGTCTAAGTAGACCTGGTATACCATCATTTATTCCCAATTATTTTTAGTTAATTGTTATTAAAGCGTGTCGATCAGTCTCAATTACAGTATGTTAGTAAAGAAATGCATCATCTGGAAAGAATCTACATCCGGGATGAAGGCGATAAAGGGCATAATCAAGTTGGCGTTTCTTTCTACTTGAGAAAAATCTCAAACTTCGCAAGCCTAAACGTCTAATGGTTCAGCAGTGTGTTTGTTATGCATGCTTGTTAAGTAAAGGAACATATAATAAAGTGGTTTATCCTATAACAGATACATTTCATTGCGTGCTGAGGTCCAGCTGTCTGATACAATGCCAAATGTTCCGAACAAAAAATACTGTAAAAATTTTTCCTAAATAAACCAAAATAAATGTTGCTTCGCCTTTGTAAATCTAAGGCCTGGCACATGGTGCTATTCACTCATCGACACATTGGGTTATACATAGTTTTATTTACTCATTAAGACGAACGTACCCATAAACAACCAGCGTGTTCGCTCCGGACATATATATAACTGCGTACAGGATATATAATTTGAATAAAATATTATGAAAAACTTCACTTTCCCACTTTTCCTCATTCATTGTTTACTGCTAGTGGTGTTCGAAAGCGCTCTCTCTGTGTTCGCCCTGTCAATTTGCTAAAACGGTAGTGCATTGTGAGTGGAATCGAATACTTGCAAGAGATCTATCACGAGACGGTATGCATAATTTGGTGCACAGACAGGAATGAATTGTTAACAATGACGGAAATAATAGTAACTTAAAAGGAATGAAAAATTGGTACAAAGAACGAGAAATTTCAACTTAATAAGTTCTGCATAAAAGCAGGTAAATCACAAGTGTAAATTTAGGAGTATTTGATCCTGTTAGAAATCTTCATTGGCGTGTCTCACCCGCACCTTAATAGCCCAGATAATGATATTCACTCGATGTTCGATCGCAAATCCAAAAAACTGGCTTTAAAAAGTGGGCTTGTCGCAAGTCATGGGTGGCGCCTAACTATAGTAATATCGGTAGAGATGCATATCCTCAGGTCCAATTAATTGATCAACTCACTCTCACACAATTTCATAGAGCGATACCGAAAAGAAATATCGTTGTCAGGGTCATCCTGCAGCTTAGTACAAGCCAGACGCTCTCCGTTAGACAAGAGTGGTCCGACGCGCCGTCTCGATTTGTTTTTTCGCACGACGATTTGGCGATTCTCGCGAATTATTTTAAAGTGGGGTAGACGTCAACTTTTATGACACTTATCAAAAAGGCAATTAGTTCTGCCCAAAATCCTATTATTTTCTAAAGCATTGAGACCACAGTTCTTTCCATCCGAAATTCTAATGTCTAGGTAATGTTTCATAAATTTTTTAAACGATAGCATAAGAAGAAAGCTTGATATTGGACGTACGTATACCCGCCAATATAACTGTGTTTGCCTATCGTGTTGCACCTAATATAAATAAACTTACCGAAGAGTCCGCTCGAAGTACTCAAAAGGCAACCAAATACACTCGTGAAATCGTTTTTTAGGGGAGAAAATCTTTTAAGTTGCGGAAAATAATACACTATGTACAAGTATGTAATCTAGCCTGAAAACAAATGAGATACATGTTTTAAATATATAAGAAACAGTTGTTTAGAGATTGCGAAGGTATAACTGTGCCTTGATGGTCGATATAAAGGACGAACTCGCTCTGTACACCGATCGGGTCCAGAATAAACACTGTAAAGACTGGATATATCTAGTAAATATAGTCGGAAGCATTGTGGAAACGTGCAAATTGTGCGTGCAAAATGCGTGTCATATCAGGGGCATGATGCTCTTACCATTTTGAAGTATCCGGCAACAAGCTGTAGCAAACGTCGACCCACATTAGGCGGCCATGGATACCCAGACCCAAAAACTTTTTGATCCCCAATGAACGCTATTTAACACTGTCGTGTCACTTTTTCCAATTACACTTTGGTTGGCCGAGGTAATACAAGAGATTACAAGATGTTACTACACTGCTCCTGTTATCTTACGTGTTCCTTCAGTTCTGCTGCAATTATATCTACCTAGTGGGAACTCAAAGCATTATTTCAGACATTCAATTACCTTCCTAAAGTTTTTTTTTCCTTACTCTGCTTCAACAACTTGATTACATTGTTTGGCTTGGTTAAGAATTGCCCGTTGCAGGGCAATTAATTTTCAGAGCTTAGTTCCAGGTTTAATTTCCAAGCGTTATGGTTGATATTGGTTTCTTCCTCAAGGTAAGAAGAACTGCACTGAATTATCGATGAGAAGTACCGTATAGAATTTTGGTATGCGAAGTTTGGCGACAAGTGGGAGCTCCGCCGGGACTGCAGAGGAGTGACCTGTCATAACAAGCAGATCCTCACTGGCTACAGATATTTCTGCGAATGTGTTTATAAAATAGGAAAGGTATCAAGCGACTGGTACATCACATGCGAGAGTTGTATGTCCGACGATGCAATTTACACCAGAACACTGCGCACTCTTTGAGAAGGGAATATACAAACTGAACGAAAACTAAGCATTTTATCTAAGATCGACGCCATAGTGAACTAACAGCTCTATTGTGAAAAAAAAAAAACTGTTACCTTTGAGTACGTCATCAAGCTCAAAAAAGCAGGTTGAAGAAGACGCGAGCGGTGAACATAGACTCCGGAAGTTTCGTATTAAAGAAAAAAGGATTTCTAATTTGTCGATTCCAAATCGCTTTGTCGGCGTAATACCAACTATGTATCCACTTAAGTTATGTAATGAAATTTGGAGAGATTTGATGAAAATGGATGAAGAAGACTATCAATGCAGAGTTCTATTAAAATTGACGAATCGTTAGATTGCGAGTGTAACATTTACCATTAGGCGGCATAAAAGCTACCTTCGAATAAATATCAGACGTAAGAGGTATTCAAGACGTTCTACTATGGCCATTGTGTGTACTTGATTACCGTATAGGTGAAATCACGTAACCCCTCTCTATTAGTCTGCATGGCTTAACCATCTCATTTTAAAAATATTCGGTTATTTGGCGGACTATTTACCGTTTTCAAATAGAGGAACCTAGATAGGAAGCTAATGTCACATATGGTCAAGTATGAGTAAGAGCCACATATGGAAAGGTACGCTAAGTAACGGTCCCATAGTGATGACCTGATTTTAAAGGCAGGTTATCGAACGCAAAAAACGTTCTGGTATTTTTCTACTTGAGAAGAAGCCCATTCGAATTGAATGTAACAGTGAACACAGAACAACAAAAATCTCTTAAATGAATCGCGTTTAAATCGCAGTAATAACTTGGCGCGTACTGAATTAACTGAAGAGTTGTCTAAACGAACGTAAAAATTTACAAACCATACGATATTGCCGTCGTCATCAGTGGCGAAGAGTTATCACGGTGGCGAGTTATTGGTAGATGAAGAAAAAACTAGGCCGAATATGTTTTAGATTATTTTTCTCAGCGTCGCAACCTTAAAGTTTTCTTTCATGTCTTAGATACATTCAAGTTTAAAGAAAGTCGGAAATACTCCAGTATAATTTTTTTGCGGAGTTTTCAGTAGGGCGATAAAACGCGTGAAATTCTAACTAACACAGTATAATATTTGTCTACGGCTTCTGATTGTCGATTTTGAGTAGATTCATGTAAAAAATGTTTTTTGGGAACAGAGGCGGATAATCTGGGAAGTTATATTAAAGACTTTGATATGATAATTGAAATTTACGTGATATGTATATATAACTTCAGGGAAATAATAAAGCTCAGTAATAACAATAATGGAGCCATAAAAATGCTACCGTCAAAAAGTTGACATTTATAAAAAAGTATGGGACTTGAAGACGTGATCGAGAGACACTAATTTGATTGGCCATGAGAAAGGAATTGTCTTTTTGATTTAATGTTCAAATAATGAATAATTTTAATTCATGAGTTAATATTTTCTAGCTTTAAATAGAAAGTGCTTCAACACGTAGTGTCATGGCTGAACAACTAGGAATGTCTGTGAGAAACTGAAATATTTGATACCACCTATATGACAATGGCGCTAATAACGCTGAAGTAAGTTTTACTTGTGGAGAATGTTTATGTAACTTTGAGGTTATGTACAGCTCAAAATTTTCTAACTTTTTAACGAGCTAGTGGGCTATCTCAAAAAGGCTTGCGCTTCGTGCGACTAAAGGTTATAAGACACAAAATTCAGTACGGCAGCTGACGGTGCACCACGCAGTACCTCCAGTATCATTGCAAAACCACATAAATGTTGAAGCCAGCATTAGAATTGTCGACGAATGAGACACGAAGACGGTTGATCCGAAATAGTGTGTTTCTCAAGAGAACTGGATTCCGTTGCTATTTATTATATCTTCAACAGGATCAGCAGTTGAAAATGCGGCTAATGACCTTATTTTAAAGCACCGCCATGTGGGACAAGGTCATCCATGAGAGAAGATAGGGCAACAGGCTCTGTAATTATGGAGATAATTATTGTTCAGTAGAACTTAAAGCCACTGTAAATTTTAAACTTCTTTTTCAACGGAATTATGTTCTAATACTAACCAAAATTTGGCCGACCGCAGTGATTGAATTAAAAATGGTCTAGGACGTTCATACGTCGGCTAAGCACTCTGCTTGGGTGGGACGACTTAATCGTAAAGCCTTTCTTCTTTAAGATTAAAGATTGAATAAAGCAGAGATACGCCTGACCGAAAACACTAAGCTTCCTTTTCACGAGTATCATCGCTAGATACGTGCGCTCTTACCTAGTGAAAAAAGAGCAGTTACTTACTGTGTTAACATAGTAAATCAATAGAAAATACGTAGACACCAAGAACCACTTCAACATTTCAAGTTCCAACAACTAATGGTTGTACAAGGTATTAGCTGTTGTTTGTAACAACAGTAGCACAGGCTAAATTTATATGTTTGTAATGTGACATTCTTACATATTCGGTGACAATTTTAACAGCTTACCATAGACGAGCTTAACATAGATGTATGAAATCTTCTTGAATCTACTGCGAACAGATCGTTGCGTATGGTTAGGATCACGCCAGCAACGTTTCTTTGAGATCAATCGTTTAGCCCACAAAATGCATTATGCTGTATGGGGTGTATTCCAGATTATTAGATATAATAGTGACAATACAGGATGACCGTATACGTAAAGTTACGAGCTTCATGCTCTTCCGATGGGTTAAAATCCGCTTTTTATGAATATTCTTATCATTTTGTTTTATTCTTTTCATGCTCAGAAAGCAGCAAGTCTTAAAAATATTATATTATGAAAGCTTTCCAAAAATATACATTACATATAGGGTGATCCAATAATAATGACTGTGCATCATCATTATACATTTTCACTTTCCTAACTTCCTGAAAAGTGTCAGGAAACTGATCTAAGACACGAAACTACCTACAGGCTAAAATAACAAAGTGGATGTCAGCTAGCAAGCCGACAGGCGCAAAATGATATCTTGAGTATATTGCACCAGAGCTGAGGCATCTACCAAACCTTACTTCTATTGATAATTTTGTTACGGTTACAAGCGATGACAACTACTCGATATAGGTACCAATATTATTGATTATAAATTTAACCTCGTGTGAGCGATCGAGAGGCTACGGTTGAGAATTTCAGAAGGATTCGAGTGTAGAAGTTCATATATCAGATGTACATCATGTATGCCTATGTCTGAACTTTTTATTTTTGCTTTAACATTTTCTCGAGAAGCGGCCGTTAGTATGGCAGCAGCAATTTCGCAGTCCAGATAACCAGAAACGTGTAAATGAGTAAAGATGTAAATGTATTGTGTAGAATAAATACTGTGAGTTTAGCACAGTTTGTGTCTAGATTGGAAATGGAGAAAATGGGACAATCTAACGTGCCAATGTCAAGGGAAGCAGTACAACAGAATATTTGAATGATTACGTCGGAGAAACAGCATAAGTGCAATCTAGTGACTGGCAGTTTGACCTGTTATCTAGTAGCTGTAATGTTGACTTAATGGCGCGACAGAGTCACAGCAGAAGCACAGAAAAGTGAGTCTGATTATATAGCAATTTATAAATTTTCTAAATAAAGAAGTTTAACACGGATAACTTTACGCCCTTTTTTGGCATTTTTAGGTGCAACAATATATACCCAAATTTGATGTTAAATGCTACGTGTCTCCAAAGAATGCTCAAGAGGCAAAGAAGTTAACTTACCTTTTAATAGATTATTTTCAATGCCGAAAAGTTGACGCAATGTTCCCCCGTGGGAGACAAATTTGAATTACTTTTATAAATTAAATGGTACACAATATTTCTCATATTTACAGGCAACTGTTCTAGTAGTCCAGAAGCGATCTCAGGAATCCTTACAAGTGTACGTTACTCGTGAAGCTAATATGAATCGCCGAATTTACCGAAGCTTCTATTTTGTTTGTAAATCGTTTATGTTATGGTGTCGATATTTAGGTAAAGTAGGCCCGCCTATCGAGTACCATAATAGATCGTTAGATTGTAACGATTTAATTATTTTCATAGTAAAAAACAAAGAGGCACAATGCTTGCCTCTATAAAGAATGAGAAATATTTCCAAAAGTGTCGCCCTATTTTATTAACTATTTAGCACAAACAAATATGCAGTCTGGTAACCCAACTCAGTATAAAGCACAAGGAAACATAATAACAATTTCTTTTAATGGCGACGCAAGCGGACCATCTCGCTTCTGTGACATTTCCTCAAATTTTGCCTATCACTTAAAGTTCACATGTCCTCCCAGCCGCATAGTCATGTTGATTAAATTGCACACTGTTTTTATAACGAAAAATTTCTAATTTGCAAGACAAAAACAACAAAAGGGTAATACGCTACGTTACCAAGAAAAATGTGGGTCACACGATCTTTGGCGCGAAGAATTAAGGTTAGAGCACGTTCTTGTTAGACAGAAGATAGACAGGATAAGGCAAACAATCTCGAACGAAAATTAATATTTAATAGAATAATATTTTTCTTATTCGTTGTAGAGCGATATTTAGAAAACATCAGAGTTAAGAACCTCTCATATTTGTACTAAGTTTTGATCCGTAAAGATACAGCTTCTTGTTCTCGTGCAGTGTGTGGAAGGAATTTAAAGTGCCTTTTATATATGAGTAGTTATTACTAACTATGTTATATATATTATTTGATTATGCATGCGTTCTCACAGATTGTGGGCACTGTCTTTGCTTTTATAGATTGTGATCTGTAAAGCTTCAGCTTGAAGACCCACTAAGAAATGCGAAATTTTTCATGGTTGTCAATTAAGGTAGATTTTTGAGGCTGGAACATAAGTATTTTTTTACTTGATAAAAAACGCAGCGTTTCACCCGAATCCTAGCAACAAATTAATGCCTTGTGTATTCGCCATCATTCTTCACGATCTTCTGTCTGTCACCCAATATATATATTCCTTCTTGCCAGATTTTGTCAAGTTTGACGTTAAAAAGCTTTTCCACTCAGGTTTTGAAGCTCTTCTGCGTCAGATGTATGATTATTTATTTCTTTTGCCAGTGATAATCTGTCCGCAAAAGGTCATCATGTGTCGGAATGAAGTCTGGAAAATACGCAAAAGAACCCATCCTTCAAGGTCTTGTAAGGCGGCTTTTACAAGGTTTGTTAAATGCGGCCTAGCCTTGTCGTCAAGAAAAATGACTTTGGTTTCGTCCATCAAGCCTTTTCGGTT
The DNA here is from genome assembly GCF_002532875.2 of Varroa jacobsoni. Taxonomy (NCBI): domain Eukaryota; kingdom Metazoa; phylum Arthropoda; class Arachnida; order Mesostigmata; family Varroidae; genus Varroa; species Varroa jacobsoni. The sequence goes on along the minus strand of NW_019213572.1, from coordinate 59,248 downwards.
TCGGATAATCTACTTCGATGTAACTAAATTGGCCGCCTAGTTCTTCTTGACATTTTCTACTCTGTAAGACCCTTTCAGTCCCACCAAACGTATGACAGCACCTGGAATGAAAATTCACTTCAATTCTGGATTAGGCATATCTCCCAAAACTTTTCATTTCTTTCTCTGCATTACATCAATGAGGAAAAACTGTTCTTGTCAGTCGTGACAACTCTGTGTAGAAACCTGAGGTTTTGGCCCGGTGCTGAGCGATTAAGGGTTAATGAAAAGCCTTGTTCCCTTCTGTGCCTTACCTAATCCAGGCTCCTAAGTTTTGATTAGATTATGTATATTCCAGAGGCCTAACAAGTCAGGTGTTCGCAGCAGAAGAACAAGTTAGTAGACTACCCGAGGTCCACGAGGACCCCGGAAGGCCTACCGGAGTGGAGTTTCCCTTTCAAAGATTTCATCTTTGAATTCAGTGAACCTCTTTAAGCAGCCGTTTCACTTTAAGCTTGTACTGTACACAACACAAATAGCTTAGGCTGACTTGGCAGATCTTAACATCGGTGAAAGGCAAAATAAAGTAGATGAGATACATCCTTTTTTTCCACCTCGAATCTGAACTCGATATAAAATTTATTTTCACTGTACAACGATTTATTTCACGCAGTAGAGGGAAACCTTCGAATGGCATACAGAAGTAAAGAAGTAGTACGATGGTAGGGGAGAAAGATGGGATCAGAAACACATCGAATTTGTAATATATCACTTATGATAGTTGTGTAGTCCACCAGCATTGTTGAGTGTTTCCATGAAAAAATTAATTCGTATGTTTTATGCTTTTTTTTTTTTTATAATGAAAACATAGTTCTTGTTGTTCCATTGAAAGCGTCACGGGGTAAGGCACACAGGATCACTCCTTTTGCCTGTGTATCATTGGTAACCTACTTATGAAGCTTCGAAGACCTTATTCTTATTCTCTAGGCAGTCAAAAAGTTTAATGGAGTCAATGGTAACACCGTAATGCGCTTTTATGTTGTCTAGTTCGTCCTTTGACGGTGCCTTTCGAAATTCAAAATATCGCTGGCCTGGTACACCATCTTTGCAATCCAATGATGCTACGTATGTCACAGGGCCAAGCTGTAAGTAACAAATAATCTCCTGAGATTAGTCGATGGAACTACAACGATATCAAATTAGCGTTATCATGAACTCATGAATGTATGAATAAATACAGACTGGTGCTCAAGCTTGTTGTTCCTCGTACATACATTTATGCGTCCTATGATAATCCGTTTACTATGATCAGTATGATGATGTGACTTAATATGTTAATATCGTGCAAAATTAGGTCAATTTTTTAAATCAACTCAGATGCACCTAAAATTAAATTGGACAATCTTTAAACAAGTCGCTTTTAAACTGATTTTACTTCAAAAATTCCTGATATCATGTGAAAATAATATGGGATAAAACCTAATATCTCTAATGTCCATATTTTGGTTAAGCATTACCGTAACAAGCCAGTAGTAGCTCTTTGTCTATAGCAATCCGTCCTCTCACTGAAAAATCTATTTCTCCCGTACCATGTGATTTTTTTAAGTGCGAATGTCTCTTCTCAAGTACGGCCGTTCGATCATATTGGCTGGAGCTTTGTAATACAATATTTCAAATGTAGCAAGCATTTTTCTATGTTCTACTTACTTCGCTCTAGCTAGATCACATGTTACGTAAACAAATATGTATGCTATCGCTTTTTTGTACGTCGTACTTTTCAGTTTAACAATGGAAGAAAGTTTTCGCTTGCTGGTCAGCCTTTTTCCACAGCTTAGCTTATGTTTGCCTTAAATAATTACGTAACCGACTCTTTCTTAGATACTTCCTTCTTCTATCTACCAGACTACCAAAAGCCTGAGTCTTGTGCAATGCAAAACAACTCTAAAGCGGTTAAGTTAAACCGATTTTTTTAGGCCACCAGAGTTTAATTCTGGAAAAATCACTTTCCCTTAGAGAAAAACATTTTCCTTTTCCCATAAGAATTGATGTTAACTGACCGTGAACTGACGGTAGCAACTTCATTTTTATGTTCCATATTTGAAAAAAGCGCTGCACTAGCGTTCGTAAACACCAAAACGGCAACCAGCATCGTCTGCGCTGAAAACTGTGTCATGTAAACAAGTGTGCTCCATAAAAATTGTGTTTAAATAATATTGTGAAAGACGCTATTAGGTCATAACTGTTGGAAAATAATTGGCCACTATTCGACGTTACCTCTGCTATACACGTAATTAGCCCTTTACTGCCAAAGTAACACATGCTTAATAACAAAACAGGCGAGATGCGAAGCTTGCAGATGGCGCTTTAGTATCTATTAAAAGTCATAATACAATTGGATAATTTACGCCACACAATGGTATATGCTGTACAAAAATGATACAACTTTAATAGGGACGAATTTATTTAGTTTATACTGAATTAATATGCTCCGCACCTTTAATTTAAATTTGACCTACGAATATAAACCAAGAGTCGATCGCTTGCAATCGTCAAGGCAAAATCACGGTACGGAACGTTTTTAACAATCGCAACAAGATTAGTAATCGGCTAAATCCATTCTTTCTCATGGCTACGTACCGGAACTTCCCATATGGCTGTTTGATACCATCTACGAATTACTATCACGTTTTATTCTAGTTTTTTTTATTATTTATAATATAGATTCGTACCTTTTGAATACCGAGGTCGATTTCTGCATTTGAGTAGAGTATGAAAGCATTGTTCATCTTCTCACCGGGGCTAGAGTAGATTTGAAGGCACTTTGTAGTGCCAGTCTGTCCACAGGTGACAAGCAAACCATCATAACTGCCTGCGCCAAACACTGTTCCCGTGAGATGAATAACTCCATTGCGCTCCGTCGCCTTAACGATAGTTTAATTTGCAAACAAATTCCTCAATTAGCACAACTAACAAACACATTAAAAATTATGTGCATACATTCTTAGGTAATGTGCCTTTTTAAAAGACTTTCCTAATGTAGTTTGATTGAGGCGACGACAGTTTAATATATAGGTTGACGTTTTTCGTAGATAAGTTTTACAATACAGGTCCAAATTTTGAAATTTTACCAATAATATTACTATACTTATTTCTGTCGTTCTGTTTTTTTTTCATGAAGTATCAGAATGCATACGCACGCTCATATTTATTATTATTAATTTTAGTGTATCAATATGTTGTTGTCTGAAGTAGCATCCCATTTTTAGATTATAATTATTACCGCATTACGATAAAAATAAGCGCTACGTTTCTTCTGAAAACTTAGAAATATTTCTTAGTAAAAGGTAGGAAAAATGTATTAACGGGCTTTCCAAGTGTATAACTCCCATTAGAGGTGGTAAAAAGGAGAAAGCCTAAGCTTGCTACTATTTTTTATCGCCTGTAAAGTAGAATAAATAATAGAATAGATAGAAGCTATACGCCTAGAGAGCCCGTTAATGCATTTTTCCCATATTTTACCAACAAGCAAAGATAATTGCGAAGGGACGCGACCTAACAACCGGAAGCTAATTCCATAGCTGTCATAACTTCTAAACTTGTTTTCTTATATGTTGACCTGCTATCATTTTTGTAATTTTTATGGGGTTATCGACTAGAAGCTCTTGGGTGAGGACGACAATAGTCACGTCATATTTTGGTAAGTTATCACGCTAACTTTTATCTAGTCGCTGTTGCTGTATTACCCTGTTGTAGATAACACAGGGCATTGTTTTAGAAACTTCATTGCCTTGCTGTATACCACTACCGTAATAGAGAACTCGATCAAATTGTTTCAGTAATTCCTTGATCTTAATTCGGGTTCCCAATTGACCTACTTAAGTATCGCTTATTGCAAAGTTATTGATGCTGAGAGGTGCCATCCTTTTTATAAAAAAGATATCCGATGATAGTTTTATCGTTATTTCGACGCCCCGCAACAGTTGCCCTACTCATCTCTATTATCTCGTACTTTCGTTCATTACTAGCTCGTTATCATGCGGCACTTAGCCTGTTACGCTGTTCAAGTGCTTCTGTTACTTTACTAATTACTACTAATATTATTTCGCTACTGCTATAAGGAAAGCAAAAATCGAAAAAAAAAAAAAAAGAAAAACGATTTTGCTTTCAACATGTAGACATTCGAAAACTACGCAATCTTTATAATTTCGTTCTCGCATTAGAATTTACAGGAACGCTTAAAAAGCTTCTTAGCACTATAATTATTTTTTATCAGGCATGTTTCTGTCGTAGTGTATTCACTGTATATAATATAAAAAGCTCTGTGTAAGAGTATAGATTTATCACTATTACTGTCGGTCTGTTTGACAACGGGGTCTATTCGATTTTTGCCTCTTTTTCAGGAACTTCAATGATGGGTTAAGATAGTGAGCCTGAACACGCGTGTGTGGTGAAAAATTAAAATCCTTTTAAAAGACAAAGCAAGAAGGTATAGATAGTTTTATGGAAACGTTTTTTTCTAACTTATCGACTAACTTCAAACTGGCTAAAATGGCTTTAAGTTAATGCTTTATATTTTGTACTTAATATTATAACTTGCACCTTAAATTAATATTATTGATGTGGAACGCAAGCTGAAGGCTGAATGTCGTGACCTTTACCCACTTTTATTACCCTAATACAATTTGAAAGAAAACATTTTTCAAACCAAGTTATGAACCGCTGTATCAAAATGAGCATTCCAAAATTGACTCACAGAGCCGGAAAGACAACATTAATTTTTGATACTGGTATTATCGTTGGACAGACGTTATCTCCGCAAAGAAAAGATTAATAGCACAAGGTAAAACTTTGCGTGAAGAGACGTGAATTGAACTTTCATTAATAGTTTTTAATTTTATATTACTATAAAATTAGTACTATGCTAAAAAATATTCCTACTTTCGTTCACGGGTTACGTTCATGTGTTACGCTAGGCTGTTGAATTGAGCTGTTTGAAGTTAATAAGAATAACTTTGTTACGAAGTCAAGTTTATCCTTGGCTTTAACTCTGAAAGTCTTAGAATCCAACGAAACATGGATAATGGGGTTTTACAGAGGTTCCGGTAAAGATCTGCTATGGACCGTACACCTAAGCAATAATTGCGTAATCGTATATAGTTAAGAAAAGTTCGAGTTGCAGCTAAATGCAAAGTCAATTTTAGGCAGTAGTTACGTTAGTTACCTTTAGTTTGTACGGAACGTAGAGTCCTTGCTCAGCGAATAACGCGCACGTCGTCCTATTGCTCGGTTCGATCAGGGTCCCACCCGCCTCATTAAAATTCCTTTCAAGACACACTCGTCGTAACTTATCATCGCCACTATAAGGGGTGGCAGACACTAGCTGCAATATGACTAGCCACCACACTATTAGGCATATACGTATTGTTAGGGTTTGCATAGGATATTATTTAAAGCATCTGGTAAACTTTTGCTTTTTCAAGGAACTTGAACCTGCCTCGAATCGACCGTGTTAAACCGATAGGAAAGCTTGACAAAATTCCTAGAAATGCATAACGTTTGATTGTATGTGGCAAATTGATCTAGGTTATTCTATTGAATACCTTGTGCCATAAACTAAAAGTGTTTCCGATTAGCTAGTTCACTCTGGTGTCCGGTACGAGAAATACAGTTTGATAGAGCTAAAGTTTTTCTGGTCGACACTCAAGGCTACCATAAGTATATACATACGTGATCTACAGGTATATATCATATAGACAGGTATATAAAATTATGCTTATTTTTTGTTCTCCCGTCGTTAGAATCGTATCTTCTGTGGCGGGTCATCTGTTTGGTAGACGTACATGTAAAAATCTACACGCCTTAATCTTTTTTTTAGTGTTCGAAAAATGAGAGCATAATAGTGAAGAACAAAAATTCTACAAAACGAATCTTAAGTGTTTTCTGATTTATTGCCGACGTATAGGTAAAGCCGAGACTCAATAGACTTAAGTTTCATTAAACTTTTTCTTACTCTTACGAAAATTGCGTTTATTAAGTTAGTGCTGTTTAGCACTAACCTGCACCTGTTTACACTTCGCGTTCACAAACGTTTAGATATATCCATTAGTAAAACATAAATAAAAACTAAGGTGACAAAAATATAACTCTATAATGGATTGTATTATTTTATTATTCGTACTTGTTATAAAAATGTGTCAAAGTCTCTTGACGGAAAATGTAGACCTCGTACCCCACGAAGGCTAGCTAGTAGTTCGAAAAATATATTCCGACCCCGGTTGACGAAATACTTCTCTAAATCCTAAAAGATGATAAACAACAGATGTAGCATCCATGGTCTTTTATATATTTCTACATGTGGCACACATAAATGGCTATAGATACAGGATAGTAGCCGTGATTAAAAATAGGATCAAAATTAATATTATGTTCAATCAAACTCAGTTGTCACTGTGTTACTATTATATCAGTTCAACAATAATTCGTTGGCCTTTTTCCCTCTCCTTTAAAAATTGAAAAGCATAAAATACCTATATTAATAGATTCGTCAGAAGGATTGCAGCCTCTCTAGTACTGACAGTTAATTTAACTTAGACTAAATTGTTAGTTAACTTTGACATATGGCAATATTCAAAAACTTATATATCTAAATTTTACATAGCAATTTCATTACATACATTAATATCGCTTTCAATGAGTTTCAATTACCCTTTGCACTTTCTAAAGGTAATTTTTCACATAACTAATTTTATCTTTAAAATTTTCGTAGCTTTATTCAACTGATTACTTTACCATTTGACAAATCCTACAGCTACCAGTTGAATCAAGAATCGAGTGCGTTACACTATCTTGGAATTTATCACTACAATATCAGAAGGTTTTTTCTAATCGGGCCGATAGCACAATAGTTGATGTCTTTCCGTTTGCCGTAGCATTTTGAAAATATCCTGCATGATCTCGTAGAATCTTTGCCTTTAAGCTAGGGCCAAATTATGTGACCTTCATTCTCGGCTTGAGATGGTAACTTGGCCTAAACGATGACTTCACTGCCGAACTACTGATGTTATTGAAAGAGCAAACCTATGTCACTGGCCTCTGCCGTCAGAGTTTATGTGCACTTTTCACAGGCATTATTTTAGGAGGAATTTAAAGACGTGCTTGCTTGAGTTATATACTTACCAAACATACGGCGTAAGTTTCGCATCGCGCTGTGAACTGGTACTTTTTAGTTTTATCGGTAGCGGTCTATACCGCATTTACAGTTTTAATCACTGACTGTCCGGTTACGTTGTTCGAAAGTCAGTAACAAGGTTATTTCAACATTTTTTCACCTCAGTGATCGTTTGCAGGAAAAAACTGGTTACCTCTATTTATTCGTGTTCTCTCGCCTCATGGCTGTTTGCAGCACCTGCACATGATAGAAATAGTAGTTTTGAATGATCCATCCATAGTATATCTCTTACCTAGACAGTAACACGAACGCGGACGACTAACCACGCGAGTTGCACCAATAGGATATATGAGATTTGTTGACGCAGTCAACGCTGCTGCCTGGCGGAAGAACGATTCTGCCTAGGCAACACCATCACTTGGGCCATTATATCGATGCTATGGCGTATATGTAACAACAAGTTACGGTTCGGAGGACGCTTTTGCTTTTTCATTATCTCTTGCTGTAGAAAATAGCGATGATAGAAGATAGAGCCGTAAAAACCTCTTAGGGATTGTCAAAAACGCAAAGGTTCCCTTTAGTAGATTCACGCTGTCGATGCTGCAAAGTACGTGAAAAGCTTCTAGTGGATTTCTGTCCTATGTCAAAATTGTTCTAACTATACTGCGGTGACCCGATGGATTATCTCCTAGCACAGATTATTGCCTTTCGTAACATCTTTAATTTACGCATACGACGAAAGCTCCGTATTTTTTTTAGGGATATTTCGGTCAATAAAATTGGGTAAATTTCGATTGTTTGAATCCATGTGTTTGTCTCGTACGTAGTTAGTTAACAACATTTGTCACTTTTCACGACAGAGCATTATTGTAATATTGGTTTTATAGATATCTAACTATAATTTTATACAAGCGAAAGTTATATAGTAAGGCAGATTCTGCCTTTGAACATTTGGATCGTCGACTGTTGCCCATTTACGAAAACGAATCTGCGAGACGCCACCGAATTTACTGTGGGCTTCTCACAACTTAAATAATTGATCTGTCTGGTATAAATCTGTTGTCTTAATATATTAGAAATTTTTGTTTATTGGCGTTTAATGCTATAACACCGTTGCTGATATTAGAAATGCAAAGAGCGTAATATGTCTATGGCGTGTATTAACTGCCTAGAGTCGCAACTGAAATGTTACGCAAACATTTTAATCAGCCTGATTATGAGCAGTTCTTGATTTTGATTACAGCTATAAATCTTTTTAAATTATATCGAAACCATAGAAGCAGTCTTATATCCTTGCGGGTCAGGATGGCACAAATAAAAGGACAATGCGGCATCAATTTATAACATGTACGCCGGCGAAATTAACAAATATCAGCTTATTTGATCATAAAGAGCAGAGTGTTTACTGTAAAACATCACTTATTTAATAATAATGCAACAATAAACAGGCGTAAAAGTCGAGTCATTTTTTTTATTGATTATTAGTCCTACCTGAGCGTAACCTACATAGAAAAGGTGTCACCCTGTTAATGATCCTTAAAGGAAAAAGTGACATTACCGCGCCGTCAAAAAAAGGTTTGTTATAAGTTGCTAAAAGGGTGAACAGCTACTACAAAAAAAGCTCATACGCTATTTCAACGGAGCAACATGGGTTCCGAAAAAAATTCTCCACGGAAACAGCGAGCAGCATCCTGATGGCCGACGTCGGGAGAGCACTGACCACATTCTATTAACCGCTGTACGCGGTGTTCGTCAACCTCAAGGCAGCTTTTAATTTGGCGCTCAGGAGGAAGTTTGTACTCATACTGGCCGAGCTCAGTGTCCCACTGAATGTGCTCAACCTTAGCGCTGCGATTCTACATAAAAATAGAATAGCCTTCTATGACGGAGTGTCGCCTTTCATACAGACAATTGGCCTGCCTCAAGGCGAGAATCTGAGGTCACCCTGAAAAACAAGAGAGAGAGAGACATTTTTGCTGAAGAGCCTTCCTGGTCAAATATGAAGGTCGACAAAATGTAATTTATATGTAGACGACTTGATGGTGTACGGGCTGAACAGGTTCCCGCTATAAGAGCGGCAGTGAGATACTGTCAGAGGACTCTAGCCCTGATTTTGCCATTAACAAACCATTGCTGCTATCGTTCTCATGGTAATAATGCAGGTACGCGGCACGGCATGAGCTACTTTGGAGGCATCTGCGACCATATACAAGTAATACGCAACAATTTGGTTGTAATCGAAATTTAACCGACAAGGGATACGTGTTTCATCGATGCCGCCCCCTACAGAGACGCAAATACAATTTGGTTCTATTGAAAAAAGTAATTCAAAGTTTTTTGCGTAAGCAGTTTGCCCCGAATAGTGAACAGTAGCTCTCAGCCTACCAGGTCAATCCGGAGTACTGCTCGCCTGGTAACGCGATATATAGTACCAACTGCTTGGATAAGCTTGTATAACTGAGATACTTGACGAAAATCGATTGGCTAGTTTTATATTGGCAAAATGTAATCAAGGGAAAACTTTCTCAATAAATTTGATGGTCTTAGGTTCTGACACGAAGCTTCATAGCAGATTATAATGGTATATTCACCAAGTCGGTGAACGACAATTGGATCCACCCGTTCGAAGATTTCTGCTGCCAGAAGGAATCCGCTGGTATCATTTGGTAACAACGAACCTTTGCACCGGACGGCTTTTTGATGTAGAAAGATCCTCATGTAGGCTTGATTGACGTCGGCTGAAACTGCGACGCGAAAATTCAACTAGAAGACTGACTGGATCTGGTTTCAAGTTGAAGATCGTTCTCTGAGATAGGCTGTAGAACAACCAAATGCGACTCACCATTTTCTTGTGTTGCGTGAAATCGAAATGACTTGATGGTGAGACATGTAGTAAGAGCCAACTCGGGCGCTGCGTTCTGACGAGTCTACGTTGCTGGCCCCATTTTCGACGAGAACCGTAATTTCCAAATGACAGCGTACGAGAGCAATAGCGTCGCGACGCAAGAAGCGTAGTTCGAAAAAGAAAAGACGATTGTGGGCAACTTGCATGTTATTAGCAAGTGTCGAAATCCTAGTGCTTTGCCATCATATACGAGATTCTCGTTGAATTGTTTGATTGTTTTCTCGTCTTCAGCATAAAATTCGGCTGTCATCGGATCCTTGACCGCTGGGTTCCGTTATCCGTAAATGTGCTACGTCACGAGCCGGCATCATACAACATGGAAGTGCATAACCTTGGCTCGCAAAAATGACGAGTTAAGTGGCTCTCTAATGATTCACCCGAAGAGAGTCCCAAATTCTTTTAAAACAATTGGCTATGGTACCTTTATGCTTATAGTAATGGTTGATGACTCGCCATTATCGTAGTGGATTCAGCTGAAAAATTGTCGATAAACATGCAATCTAGTAATTAAGCTAAATGTTCCGAAATCCGTTGGTAAGTCGTTGTTATAGATCCTGACTACCTGCAGGCGCTACCGATCCAAAGTGGCTGTGTGAGAACTTGCGAAGGCTTGCATTTCTAAAATAACTTTGTGAATTGGCAAAGCATTGACTAGCCATGGGGTAGCAAATATGAGAATATTCAGAAATACGCATACGGGAACCGAAGAATTTACAAAAGCCGCGTTATATGGAGGAATGACCAAGTTTAAGTAGCGCAAGCAGAGGCAATTTACTGCGTTTTTCAATCTGGGAGTGTATGGATATATAGCAACGCTTGTGCTTAAAAATTCAACGTTTCTCAAAAAGTCCCTACCGTTGTATGTCCAGGAGCACGACATTCATGTACTCTACCTGGCGCTGTTACTGCAAGAACCATTGTAATTATTACTAACAATTTCACCAAAGAATTTAGCACATGCGAGACCACTCAGCGTAACAGTGTGTTTCGTGTCAGCATAGTTCATAGAGCACTGGCTTTCGGATAAGGAACTTAATCGACCAGATCAGTACCTTGCCCTATCGCCGTAATGCCACCCGGTAGCTGTCATAGTCGCCGGGCTATCTGATGGAAGGCATATTAGGTAAGTTGTGCTTGTCTACTTTTGAGGCTAATTTACTCATAATCTGCGTCTACTGTATTACAAACTAAGTAATATTGTAGATTTGCAGCTTCCTGACAAGGCTCTCCCGCAATCTACTAAGGGACCTTCGTAGTACAATGAGTTAATCGCAGTTCCACACCCACAATATTGTAATACATCGCTGTCAAAGGTGTCGGGCTCTATACCAATCGGAAGCAAACGATTTGTTGCTGTCTTTTCTCTAGGCCATTGGCAGAAGAAGGTGAGACGCTAGGGTTAGTTGCTGCCTTATTATTTCCGTCAAGAGCGGCAGACTGAATTTCCAACAAATACTGGAGGCGATAATGGCATCGAGCTGTTTCTTTCTTCAGATTCATTACATTTGAAAAAATCGGTTTCGTCATTCTCCTACAAGAATCTAGCATCTTCCCTGTTCAGGAGTTTTTACCTGTCGGTAGATGTTGGGCTCAACTTTCTTCTGTGGATGTAGTGTAGCTATGAACAATCGCTTTAGTGCTAACTGGTCTCCGCTTAACGAGCGTTTTTTTCCGCCGTGACGATAAGTTGAGACGAGAGCAGACTAACGGCGTGAGACTATTTACACCGAACGACTGGCTAACTGTAGTCTAAGGCCATTTTGTAGCAATTGTTCCGTCGCTTGTACATATGTACGAGACATGCCCAGTTCACAAACGCACTGATGATCCTGGGCGGATAGCGCCATAAGGAAAAATACTACAGAAGAGCAAATTTGCCTGTTGATCCTAGAAATTTTCTTATTATCGTATTACTATATTTACTATTACCTGTCTCCGCAGACTACGTAACTAATAACGATTGCTACAGCAAGAGACGCTTTACTTATGAAAACAGCGTACTTGATGGTGGCTAAAAGTGAACTAACTTTTACTGGCAACAATCATGAAAAGCTTGAATTGATTTCACATTAAAATTCCCTTATGGAACCGTATTGAGAAACATTCTCATTTGTGTTTTTTAAAAAATTAAATGCGTAGTTCCTTAATGCACACACAGTGTTTTAGCAGATGTTGCTTCCCCAACTAAGTGAGAGACCTGGCGAAAGCAATCGAGCTCGTGATTATCCAACAGTAACAATAGCTGTAGGAGACAAACTATGAGTGTACATACACCTATAAATTCATGTGGAAAAAACATGCAACATTAAATATCATAAAATACTTCAAAGGCAATCAATAACAGGCTAAACTTCATTTACATGGAATTGGTCATTAGTTACTCAAATGTATATTCCTATGATTAATAAGCTTCATTAAGCGGGCTGTCGACTAGCAACCAGAAGGGCATGATGGGGGTCCAAATCGATTTGTGGCTAAGTAACATAGGGACGAGCTAACGGGTGATTGTCTGCCTCGTTCCGAATGAGAACTCATCTTAACATGCGTTATTACCGGGCGCAGGAGGAGCCAAGTTGGTGTCCATTGTGGATCGAAGTCGGAGGTGGAGACGTGTCCTTCCGGTTAGTCCAGACGTTAACCATCACCACCGCGGTTGTAATAAGCTTGTGACCCCGAAAATATTCAGTGATTTTATAGGATAGGATTGAATATTTGTTTTGCGGCTTTTCGCGCTTTCTTCGTGGCGCGGTCCGTGAGACCGCCGACTTCTGATTAGCAGCGCCTCGGTGGTCCGACGGAGACACGTGGTGTTTCGAGCGTCGCAACCAGACATAGCGGCCATCGTAGCAGCAATAACATCCGCTTTTCGGCAACTATTTGGTCAATGGCGACCGCTTTCCTTCGCTACTCGACCGTTATCGACTTTGGTAGCAAATTTCGAATTTGGCGCGCTTAAGCTATATAAATTACCATTTAACACGTGGACGATAAATGACGAAACAAACGAGCTTATTTGTCATGGCTTATTAGAGTATTCTAGTAACAGAGAAGAGCAAGTAACAGTACGTCGAAAGGAATGCGCTCGAAAATACATATGTGTGCTTAATATTTTCAGATAAGAGAACAAATGTATAATTATTACGTGCTTTCGCGAATTGTTTGCCGAAATGTTTTATGTTCGAAACTGTTTTAAAAAAGAGACTATATTGCACGAAGTTATATTAAATAAGTAAATAAAATAAATAAATAAATAACCATAAAAAGGTTCTCTGTAATAGTAATGAAGTGAACGTTGCACGCTTATCGAAACTAGGATGTCTTTTTTTGCATTTTCAGTGTCTATGTACAAAAAAACATTTGTATTCTCTAGAAGGTATAAATATGTTACGATGTTCTTTCTTTGAATTTCGTTTAAAACGAAACACTCTTTTCATACGCTGTGGATTAAAAAGCCAATGAGGTTCTATTTCGACATACTTATATGAGTGACCAATGTTTTCAAAACTGAAACGCATATATATATATTATATCTGCCTGCGGAAATGTTAGTATCTCCGGTACTGATATTTAATATTTACGGTGTGTGATTTACAGTAAAAACATTTTTTTCTGTAGGAATATTAGTAGACCGAGCTGTGCACGTAAGAGATTACCTCACAGCCCAGTCTCAACAGGCTGCCCTAAGGTTGCTTTTAACGTTCAGTGAACTGGATCTGAGAAGTCCAACGCGATGTGACCTAACAATGGTTGCGATTGCTGAGACGTGGTCGTACTATGCTTTAGTATATATATATAATAGTCTATTTTCGGTGAAGTATGCGTTCTAAACCAGAGTGCTGAATATGGAACCTTCGAGCAGCATTATACATAAGCATCCGTCTTTAAACCACCAGGGTTGCATATTGGCAGCGAATGATAATGTAGCGGCACATGTTTACAGGGGCATCAGGATAGTACGTTAGATTTTTCATTTCTGTGATCATGGGCTATTATGTTATGTATTCCCCGTTATTGTTCACAACATTCTCCCATCTTTTGAAAAATTCCTCTCGCCGGCAGTAAGTTAATTTCGTTTAGAGGTAGTTTGTCAATCCAGTTTTGAATTGTTGATCCGTGTCGAAGTCACAAATGGAGAAGGTGATTTTTTATTGGCGCAAGGTTTGCAGAATACAAGGAAATTTTTCGTGAAAGGTCAAGAGGATAGCTTTGGTGATGTTTGGAATAAATGACAAGTATATAATGACCGAAGCCGTTTTTCCTTGAACAGCTTGGTTGACCCGATGCGACTGGGTCAAGTAACTGGTTCGTAAAAAGCAATTCTTAGTAAATCAGGCCTTCGCGTTCTCACCAAACGAAAAGCATAACCTTTTTTAAAAGACGATCTAGTTCGATCTTGGACTCTGACTTTTCTTCTGCAGCCACTCCTATCGATTTTTGGTTCATGTTAACGTACAGAAAGTATTTCTGATCGCCGTTAACAATTCTGGGCACTATGGCCTCGTGAAACTCGATACCGGGAGAGATGATGATATGCAGTATTAAGCCTCAATTATTGGGCTCAGGGATTTCATGAGGTGCTCAAGCTGTCCCTTGAAAACATTAAGGGCTTGAGGTAGTTGACGGCGGTTGTGTGGCTGCAGCCCATGCTTTAGGCCAATTCCCGCGTTGTTTATTGGCAGTTTTTTCAAAAGTGTCTTCAGGTGGCCGCTATCAAATTCAGACAGTCGGCTAAAGCCGAAAGCACACTCTAAATCGAGGATGCTGCTTTCAAACTCGTACACTATTAGTGAGCAATCCTTTCACCGATAAGGTCGTTACCGTACACAAAACAAGTGCTCCAAACTGGCTTGGCAGCGTCTTAGCCTCCACGAAAGGTATAGTATAGGAAGTGTTGAAAGTATATTTGGTAATCCACCTTTAAGGAACTCTTGGCTTAAAATCGCACTCTAAAATATTAGAGCACGTTAATAATGCAAAAAGAGTGTGTTTGAACATATATCAAAAGTAAATAAGAAGTAAGAAAAGGTAAAGAAAAAATTAATTTTCAAAAACGCCTGAATCTTTCTCACACGAAATAGTTACCATAAGGCTTTTAGCGATCCATTCGCCTTAGATTAGCATTAGCTTACAGTGGATCGTTTCACGAGCGACCGGAGAAATATCAACGAATGCAAAATCAAGCATAATTATCGTATACGACAAAATGCGTGCTCATCCGTTGTTGGACTAGAGACTTTTAGAAAGCGAAGTTCTCAGACCAGTCTCTTAACGGTGAGCTCATATTAATACTTTATCATGTCCGCAGCGTTCTTACGCGTCGAAGAAAGTTGTACACTTGTCTTTACTAGGACCGATCCCATGAAAAAATGAGAGGCTTTTCGATAGTTTGACTTTAGAATGGGCGTACACTTTGCGATGGTTCCTTATCTTAGGCTCTTTGAATGACTCGCTATTTTCTTTGCATGGTATATTTCATGCTTCTTCAATGTTTGGTGCTCCGTTTTGCCCCTCATGATGTGTCACTGAAGTCCCGAATTTATTTAACCTAGTGGAGTGTGTGATTCGGCGATAGTTTGTGAATACTCGAGACACTATAAGGAACAATTTGGCAGTTGTGGTACAAGCAAAACAATTTCTGCAATACTATATAAATGATACCCATTGGATGTACTGAAGAAGCTAGGAAACTGCCTGTTCCTACTGCCTTTTAAACATTGCTGCCTAACAAACAAACTGCGTAAACATTCTGAGCTGCTTTGCTTTGACTTTTAAATTTATTACTGCTATCTATTATAGCTGTGTAATCATATCCTACCCGTTTAAGGGTTAAATAAAAACAGACCCCTTCGATTTCCCCTTTTTTCGTAGCAGACGTAAATATACTTTTATAGAAGAATGAGCTATGCGGGTTAGAGCAGTAACCAGCACTCTTATTATTATCACTCTGACAAGCATAGAGGCAGCAAGTTTAGGCTTAGTTAACGTAGAGATTGGCCAAGAAGACGCGCCATTATTTGCCCGACTGGTCTGAGCTATTCGGTAAAGATATACAATGTAACCACAGTCAAAATTTGTTGTTGGTAGCAAATCCTTTTCCAGACGGAAATGCTCCATCGAAACTGAGTGCGACCACCAAACTGTTATAGTTTTAGCATCTTACCTAACATAAAGAAATTTTATTCATTAGAAATGAGAAAATCGTCCCGTTCAGAAACGAAAGGAAAACTGGAACAACAAAAATGCCTGCCGATGAGACATACTTTTCGTCGTTAGGAATCTTCAAAAACAAGTCTGTCAGTCACAAGTCTGTCAAAACAACTAAGTCTATGAGATAGCATTTGAAAAGATGATATATCAAACCACCTAATAATTTCACGGACCGTCAATATCTCCGCGGTTTTTTAAATGTGGGACCTGTTTCTCTTTGTTGTATAAGCACATGTGATGCTGACAAGAAACGACGCTGTCACCAGAGTAGTGTCCTTAGACTGCTGTAAAAAGAAAAGGCATTGAGACGTGTCATGCAGTGATCGCTCACCGCGACATTTACGATTAGTAAAGCCAGGTTTTTGTCATTAAGGAAAATAGGAAAGAAAATTAGAAAAGATTCTCGACGCAACGATGAGACCAATTCGCGGACCAAGCGCAATGCCTGTGTGGGTAAGAATCCTCTGGCTCCATATCGAAATGAGTTTCAGCGGTCTTAAATCAGCCTAATGCACCCGCTGAACTGTTCCCAAACTATGTCCGTTCAAATAGGCTAAGCAATGGGCAGTTGAGGCTGAGAATGCGTTCACGTAGATCACATTTGAAGACTTTGTGTAGTAGAGCTCAACATGTCTACAAACTTTCCTACAAACGTAAGTCCTACGTAATACAGCAGGACAAACGTCCAAACAAAGTAATGATATAACTATGCGATTCAGTTAGCATACTAACAACAAATTCAAAGTCTTAAAAGCTTAGTTTACAAGAAGGATTAATAGGATAAAAGCTTTCGTTAACATATGGCATCACTGCCGAATCGGAGAGGGAAAAGCTAGCAGAATTTTACTGTTGCCGTGAGGGAAAATCATCGGCTTTCGATGAAAGTCAAACCTATACAGTATACGATTTAAGGTCATGATGATGAAGTGTACAAATCATTTGTAGAAGATGTAGAATCAAGGTACTGTGACTCTACGAAAAGCTAAGAACTCATGTCAGTCTTAGAACACCTCGGCAGCGGAAACACTTTTTGTAACCTCTGACGCAAAAACCTATCCATCTGGTGCTGTTCAGCAGAACGAGGAGAACACAAGAAGTTCGAAGAATCTAAGAAGCTCAGGGAATGTGATCAATTATTCAATTCTTATGTACTGACCCATGTGCTTTCGTGAAAGCCAGAGTGGGCTGCAGCACGAAGAATAGTACACCTCAACACCGAGACGGAGTAGTCCGACATTTTGTCAAGAACAGGCGAAATGAAGAAAGATGGCATATTAAGGAATACCTACGCCATTTATGGCCTACCCCGGCCAAGGAGGTGGCAAAACTTTTTAGATAATGTGAATGAAAATATTGACTGACCAGCACTAGGTCATTTATAAGAAGTGATTTCACTTTTAATATGTCTACTAAACTGTTTACACGAAAGCATTAGAAAGAAATGTAAGTGAAGAGTAAAATGAGTTATAAGAACTTTAAGTTAGATATTCTGTGAAGATTTTTGTGGTGTTCCTCAATTTGCTGATGCAAAACGAAAGTCAGCCGCAATATTAGTTCCACGTCAAAACGAATCTTATAAATTCAACTGTGAGGATAAAGTATATAGGTCTGGCATTGTTGTCGATTGTTCTTGTGTATTTTGTGGTAACAATTATGTTAGCAGCAAATGTGAGAAAAATGTATTTAAATAAAGTTAATGTTTGAGAAGAATTACTTCGCTGACAACGACAGCATATCAAGCTTACGCACCCACCTAAAACGTAAAGTATTACGTGGTAATGTATCCTAAAAGTATTAGTTTCAACGTGTTCATTTTTAATGTTAGCAAGAATCTTGTAAAATGTTTTAATGTTGTAAAAAAAGAACAAAACGACCTGACTGTTATTTGCGGTATCCTTCAGCACCAGCTTGCTTAACTTTTTGAGGTTTCAATCAAGGCCAGGTTAAGATTGCTATTTAGCGTGAGCTTCGTTTTGATTTAGCACCTATCCTATTTTACCTTCATTGATTATTTTTCTGTAAATGCTGACCTTCTTTATCTATCCGCGACTATATTACCATTATTTTTGCTAGTTACTGCTCACAAACGTTAGGTTCATGTAAGCTTTTTATCCTTGTCTATAGAAGATGGGCTTCTTCTAGTCAAGCACTAAAGAGGGAGATGCGTTTTCTGCCCCCAGTCGATGGCATGTGTTGGAATCTTAAGAGATCACTGCTTCGTCACTTTCATCCGAGCTCTTTCTCCTAGATCAACAATGACCCTCTGAAGATTCCCAAGACTAATTTACGCGTTTCGACATTCTTTTACTTTGGTCTTTGGTAATAAACATAACACCTCTCACTGCATAGAATGCAACTCTATTCTATGCTTATGATCCGAAAATTTACGGTCAGTCGCTCTTGCAAGAATCTATTGAGATGTTATGGTTTTTCCCACAGAAAATGTCTCTATGTTTTAATATATATGCACTCTCTACCAAAAGTAGAACAATACACGTCAATTACGCATAATTATTAACCCGTTTCGGCTTTAATATCATTATCGGCAATAATATCACAGAAAGAACTGATCATTAGAGCTGATAATATTGCGTTCACTTCGATACTAATCATAAAATAACAATATTATTATCATTAAAATTCATGCGTTCCCTAAGACTCAATAAAGCCGTAGGTGACTAGAAAAAGAATAGTGCACGACCAAAAGCATCCTATACCTAACAATACCAAAATCTTGAAAAATTCTAGCGGAAATAAAGTATGGCTTAGACGAGAAGTACAAATATTCTGTTAGAGCTAACTGAACATTTTCAACATCTACATGATATTAGAGCGAAAATATAGGTTGTATGCCATTGGACAACCCGATGAAATGGGAAAATCAAGGGAGTATTGAAAAATATATAAATATTATCAGCAATGTCGAAGATCTAAGCTTTATTTTTTAGTTCATTTGATGAGGTACAGGGTTCTTCCTACTGAATTCGTTTGGTCATCAGAAACGATGTCGTTTTCAAGGTTAGCTGCAACATATAATACATATCCCGACCACTGACGTAAAACCTGCCAGTTGCGTCTTAAAGTTCTACTCAAGTTGAAATGTATTTGTTGCGATTTGTTTCAAGGCTTACTAGCAGCGGTCTATTGGTTCTCTGTATGATCGTTACTTCCGAAAATCCCTTTGTCGACTGATCCTTTTTCAGCACTTCATAGCGTGTTCTCCGTTCAACAACGTCCGGCTGCGCCATGTTCATGTGCTCTGTATTAAAGACACATGAATCGTCCGGTGACTGACGGTTGCTTTGCTCTTTGATCGATAGTCAAGCATGCGCGTAGAAACAGGCACTTCTTGTCACAATTAAATTTTTCCAATCTCGTTTTCACATCCATTTCTTCGAAGCGTAACGCACACCTCTAGTGCCTGTCTAACGGCTTTTCCGTCAATACTTCTTTTCCGAAGTGCTTGTATTGACTGTTGCCCACGGCCGGTGAACACTCTATCGGCTGCGATCACTAGTCATAAGCGTTGCATTCGCGGCTTCACCTGTTGGCACGACTAAATTGTGCAATCAGACCGTTGACTTTATTTGGCCTACTCTACAACGATATATACTTATGTCTATGTCGTCGTTCAAGAACTGCAATTTAAAGTTGGGTCTTGGAAGTTCTTTAAATCAATGAGACGACATGCCTAAGGAGCTGTGGATCGCTAAATCTATTTGAAGAAGACGAACTTGATTAAGTTATAAAGTCAATGTGTAAGATCGAACGTTGCTAACGGTTGTACCACTTTCAATCGCCAAATTTGACAGGTTCAGCCTTAAAAAAGCGATATATCATAAAGTTGGATCAAAAAAGCTTCAGCTATGCTGTTTTCCGTAGGCAATTGCTGTGATAAATAACACGCACTTGTCGCATTAAGCTCACATTACAGATGATAATGTTGTAAGTATTAATTCTATAAAGCGTCTGCCTCAGAATATCTTTACAAATGGCGTTGCTACACAAGCAAACACAAAATGCTCGATTATTTTGATAAATTTACCAAAGTATCATCGTTTATTCTTGTAGTGTAAAAACCTAATCCTACGCACTTTGCTTTTAAAAAAACTTTGTAAAAAAAATCTTAAGTTGCGTTAAATCGCATTAATGGCGAACTGACTCTACAAATGCTTCCTAGAAAAAAAGTGCCACCGTCTGTTTATAATTATACATTGTCCAAATCTATCTAGTCAGGTCGAAGACAAAGCATTTTAACCCGTTCCTGCCACTAACATCTGAGCAAAAAAAAGCGACAGGATGATATCGCCTCTTGAGAATTTGCACCCATAGATTTACTGCAGTTGCATATAGTGGTTATTCCTTAAGCATGAGGATTTTGGCATGCTTACAAGCAGTAGTTTTATTTGCTCAATCAGGTAGAAGTGTAAGGAAGTAATTTTAACTGCAAACCCACGACCCCGTCGCAGTTGCTCTTCGACCACTGGGACGAGTATACAACGTTAGTTTAGCCTGTTGGCTTGAGTTTTTACGTGATTGAACCTTATAGGACTGAAGTGCGAGCTCTTCCTGCAGCGAGAACCAGATTGTATTGTATGGCAGGTCACGTAGGTTGGCAGGTATGTTGTAGTGGATGAGAGGCTGGCATAGAAAAATTCCCTATAGTGTTCTAGACTACTGCATCAACGATTTCGTTCTAGCAAACTAGCTGTGAGTCTCTTTGGCCTGGGGTAAGAGATGCAGACCCGTTCATTTTAAACTTCGACGCAAGACTGCGTAAAGAGGTCGCTGGTGGATGCAGCACAGCAGCCGCATCATATTACTGTAAGCATTAGGCCTCGGAATGAGCTTTTTTTCAAAAAAGCTTGATGACTCCAGTCCTTTGGCTCAGGTTATTAAACGCAGTTTCTGTCGGCTTTTGTGTCACTACTTCGTCCGTATCTACGACTTACTTGTAACACAAACATTCGAAGTTCACGAAGTTTATGGGAATGGACGGTCCTGTATGAAAATTACTGCATAAAACTACACTTAAGTGTAGCTTTTTAAAGCATGAGTGGCCAGAAATGATACATCGTGTTTGTTTTAAGCAGTTATTACGGTACAGAATAATTTTTAATCGGTACAATATGATGAAAATAGAGGAACGAGATTTTGATACGTATACTTAAATACAGTGAAGCCGCTCTGAGAAACGGTATTTTAATGATTGCAACACCCCTGGTCTGCGAGCATTTTTTCGCTGTTGTGTTGGTCGGTGCGTATATTATATTTTTTAAGATAACGCATACCTTCTAGTAGTAAGGGCACTTATTTAAGGATTCGGGATAATTAAAATGAGCTTCCCAATTTTTGTTCGAAAGGAAATAGAGATTAGCTATTAGATTGAAAAGCAATAGGCTCTATAAATGAATTAGCGTTTTGCACACTAACTAACACACCCTCGGAAGAAGAATTCTGATTAAAAGGAAAGTCTCGAACATCCCATAGACGTAACTTAACACTACAAACCTCGCATTATGCTGTTTTTTAGCTATCTCCGTCCCGTTTAACATAAAAATGGAGTTAGCACATCTGTGACGTGGGTGTCTGTAGAGGCAAAAGATTGGGTGAAAAACTCTTTCATCCTCTAACATCGAAGAGCGGCCTCCGCCAAGTAAAAAAATGTTTTGGGTTACTAAATTATCACATTTATTGATAAAAAAAAAAAGCTAGTTTCAATGAGTCTGATGGCTTGACCTACCATGCACTACCTGCACAATTAGCTAGCAGATTTTGCTCAGAGTCCTTAGGTGGGTTGTGGTTTCGATAACAAGGACTTCCATGACCAGGACTACCAGCTCTGGAACACCACGTGAACTCAAATAACTCGGAAGATTAATAAGCTATTTAGAAGCCCGTTTTGTCCACTTTTAGGTATATTTGATAACAAATAACCATATTACTTATATCATATGGAGATTTATTTTCACACGGTGTTTAGTGGATTACAGTATTTACAAAAACATCTTCCGGCGGGATTTTGGTAATCACAAGTACAGATGATGAACCGATGGTACGCATAACAGATTATTAACAGATATGGCATGTTATCTTGAATACTTCTTTCAATTCGTCTTTTTTTTTTTTTAGGAGGATTGGACTAATTAATACATTTCACGTTCTATTAGGCTCTATTAAGATTAAACTTATCTAATGTGGGCCAAGTGTGATGCTCGATCTCAATGTGTGGACTTGATCCCGTTAGGACCGTTTTCCAGACATGTTCAATTTTTCCCCACTGTCTTTCTATGCCAGTGCGCAATTTGGTTTAATAAGACAACCAACTAGTTGTAGGGAGCCTATAGATCAGTTGGCCAAGGCCGTTATAGTCGTTACGTCAGAGGAATCAAGTCATGCCAAACTGCTACCCGCTCACTCTGTGGATCCAACCCAGTAGCATCGTTCTCGATGTCTTTGAATGTAGCTATTTTTATTTTCATTGGCCTTTTTTCCTTCAATTATTTGCTTGCCAAGCACCCCTTAATAGGTGTATATGCCATACCAAGCCTTTGGATCCATTTGCCGGTTAGGCTTTGATGTCAACTGATATGTAGGTTATTTACGTCTGAGTGTTCCAATGTACAGCGCATGATAGTACGTGGAAGGCATTATTCTTTGGCCCTTCTGACCAGAGAACACAAGTTCCTGACGGGGCTCACCCCATTCTGAGCACGTGTGTTTGGAAGTGGCCATGTTCGGTTTAGATTTGTATCAAGAAAAAAGCTTGTTTCCAGACCTTACCAACCAGATCTTAATGTCAGTAATAGTACCTTTGAGCCTAATTTCTAGCAAATGGGTTTGTAAAGTATTCCGTCTCTCGTTGCAATTTCTTGATCAAATCGTCTTTTATATATTTTATTAAGTTTTCCCATGCCTACTGTCTTTCCCTCACTTTGAGTTTCCTTGGTATCGTTCCCGATAACACAAAAATTGCAGACAAGTTGATCGTGTTGTATTATTGAAATATTCTTAGTGCAGGGGTTCGTCCAGCGTTCCGTAATTGTCCTGTATGTATATTTTCAGCAGCTGCAAGTTGGTTGACACAGCAGCTCCAAAGAGAACAATACCACTTAGCAGCTATTACGGAGAATTTTTTCTTTCCATTGCTCAATCTATGGTTGTTTTTGCAACGGTTCTCCTAATATCTGTTATGTCTTCTATTGCTTTATCCAGCTGTCTGTGATTTTTGTCTTTTTCGCCTATATTGATAGCAATTTTAGGGCAGCTTTTTTGCCTCTTAATAGAACAGTCTCAGGCTTAGCAAAAGCCCGTTTTATGCTTTATTCTTTCAGAGATTCGCCCAACGTATGATTTGTTTCTTCTTCGAACTCTTCTGTAGTTACTGGTGGAACTGTTCTTCTTCAAGTGGTGCCCTCTAGGAGTTGCTATTGAAACAACTTAGAGCTATCCTTTGCTTTCCTCCTTTTATAGGTTTACATGTATACTTTTTTTTTTTTTTATTGTTTTTCTTATCGTCTTACATAGATGCACCCAGTCATCATTCTAAAGTTCGAGTAAGAACTCTTTTATGCATTCATCTTTTCCGCTGTGGTCTTCATGGCTCTCTTAGCTAACCTATAATAATTATTTTCAAATGTCCTTGTATATCCCGCAGATCTGGCTCGCTTAAGCTGTCTCTTAAGTCTATTATAATTGCTTTTTCTATTTGCGATGGTATTACTCTACAAATATTTAAGGTTAAACTAGTCCATCTTCACCAGCCCACAGACTCTTTCAGCAAAGTCCTAAATACAGCATATTACGGTTGATCGTATCGCTTTACTGATCCTATAATAACATTGAATGTTTTTCTATTGTTTGATATCATAGGATTTTAATTGGAAGAGACATTTTGATTTTAGGCGTTACCAATTGGCAGAATGTCTATTTTCGCCGTAGTCAAATATGATCCAGTTGGTAAAATCTGCATATCTTGAAGGGAATGTCCTAAGAGGGTTATAAACGGACCCCTACATGGCAGGTACCGATTTTGTGTTAAACGTAACCATATCATTCATAGCCATTTATTCTTCTAATACAGGGACTTTCTGGTTCATGTGAAGGCACCCCAGATGACTGAAGCAGCATTATATTCCCGGCGATGACGATTGGTATCTGGTCGGCGTCTTTGCTGATTTCATTGGGCACCCATAAAGTTATTAAACCCGTTAGAGTTTTTGGAGTATGAGCAGAAACAATTCATGTGAAGCCCTTACCTTGACCACTGTTGCTATACTTGCCCTTATATATTCTTTGTACAGATATCCTGTTCTATGTCAGTTAAATTGTAGTCATTATCTTGATCTCGAACTGGTTTTTTATGCGGCTTCGTCTCAGAGCAGTCGCTTTTGTTGTGGCTATTTCTCCAGGGAGTATATGAGCGGCCCTGCTGCAATGGCAGTCGAATTCTGATCATTATTAACATCTGATCTCTAGTCGTTTTGCTTTTCATTCGCTAGTCGATTTGGAGGCTCTCTGTTATATGTCGTTTCCGAAGTAGTGATCTTATCTCCCCTTACTGAATTCTGTGTGAATGCAATGTCGGTATTTAAGACGTTTCGTGTAGTTGGTCGCACGTTTCTCTTAACCGCACTTAAAGCAAGGAAGATGTCATGCGATATTCCAGAGTTGCGCATTTGTGGAGTTTTTTTATACGTGATCTGTAGACTTGTGTGCCCCGTCATCCTGTAACCCACTTGTTGGTACTGAACACAGTGTATGATAGTAATTGACTCCGCTTTAAGGTGGGAGGGCCAGTCGGTGGTCATTCTTTTAGTTGCCAGTACTTTGTTCGCCGCTGTCCGATAGGGAGGTTTAGCTATAATAGATCATCTGCTCGTGCTATCTTTTAGCGACGTTTAAGTTGTGTCCTTGGACTCCCAGAGCGGAGTTATCAGCGGTCGTTTTTCAACCAGATTTTTGATGACAATGGAATTTTGGCATGATGTGTCAATCCTTGTTTGTCTTCCTTGACCACAGCAGGCTTTTACAAAAGCTTCTGAGGCAACTAGTTGACTTTTTTCGTCGAACATATTTTTACGTTTCAGTTCTTTATTTCTCTGTAGGTTATTTCGACACTGTGATATTGGGGTAGACATTTTGTTGTAACTCATCGAATGAGGAACTATCGATGTCGCGCTTAGCGATAATTGCTATTTTTTTTCCCAAATTATTATGTGAGCTACCTAAAAGAGAGCGTTTTTAGCTGGCGTATTTACTGATGAGGGTACTCCAAGAAAGAGTGTTATCTTCCTCAGAACGATAATCTTATTAAATCGTATAGCTGATTGTCTTTGTAGTTCGTTAAATTGTATTTTAATATTGTTTCGTAGTAGGTTTATAGAGTTTCCCTCGCATGTTAGAAAGACACGAAGAGGGCCTTTCTCAAGGATAGGATTGCCAAGTCTTTCCTACAATCACATTTTGCAATCTTTTCTAGTAGACAATTAATTTTGCCATTGGAGTAAGTGTGGGCTAAGTTCTCCGGTACTGTATGAATCGAAAAATTCGTTTGAGATCGTCGGGCGGCGCAGTCTTTCTCTGCTCCTGCCTTAACCGCTAGTTTACATTCTTCAACAGGTTCCCTTATATTAGGCGCCTATTTTTTGACTTTCTTGTATACATTTTAATTAATGCTTTTGTTTTGTAACCTTGTTTTTTCGTTCCAAACGATGACCAATTTTCTGGTTGGGATTGCAGGTTCTCTAAACCTCACCAGAAAGCTCGCTTTGGCGACTTAACGGTAGCAGGATTACGTTTCGGGGTCTTCTTCGTTAACTTGTGTGGGTATTCTGCGGGCGTTTTACCTTTTTCCTTATTGTCCTATGACCTTTATCAGGTGCTCGTAAGAGGCTTTTAAGAGGAAATTTTCTAACGAAGTTAAACCTCTTTGTTGGGTTGTAGAGTTACATCGTAACATTTTTTTTATCTTGTCAGTACAATTCAGAATAAATACCCACTATACAAAATAGCTCACGCGACGCCGACCTAAGTGCTTTTTTAAGATATACGTTGCATATATGAGTTAATAGTTTAAACATCCAGCAATGTGAACTTTTCGCGGCATGGTAGCCTTATATACAGTACTAACTTTCAGTAAAGTCAGCTATCTCTTCTGTCGACACACAGCACCTTCAATATACCATTCATGATCACTCGCATTTTCTACTAGGCCGGCAAACACGGTCACCGTTGGCTACTACTATCAAAGACTTTTATAAATCTGAGCAGTCTTCAACAAAAGCTCTTTAATAAAACATTGAACAAATTATGTATATATATATATATATATATATATATATATATATATATATATATATGTATGTTCTCATATATATGTATGTGCGAACTAACCCAAGAGCCGATTAACAATTTTTTTGACAGAGTTTTCATTTAGCACTTGTTTTTGTCTGCCTCTGTTTGCTGCATTTTGCTTTTCTGCTGTATTATCAAAATGTAAAATGAAGACTTCTAAGCCGTCAAGTGATTTTTTAAAAATTGCCAAGGGTTCTTCTTTATAAGGTAATAAAAGAATCTTTTAAAGTGTTCCCTTTCCCTTTTGATTTGTTGTTGTTTCATATAGTTCGAAAGTACCCTCTCTGTATTATACACTCGCACTACTTTAACTCTGTAGGCTGCTATTGCAAAAAAGTGGCATTTTTTATACTTATTCTATTTTTTTGTCGAGATCAAACAACTGCTTAAACCTGTGCCTTCCGCAGAGAAAGCTCTATGGGAAAACCAGGTCAAACGAATAAGGAATTTCGACAAACACGCTCGTCCGTATAGTAGCTTCACGCCACATCTATCTATCGGTTAAACACTCAGTATGCTTTTACATGCGCGTTTTCAATATGCCCTCGAATTACGAAATACGGCCAGATTTACGCTATCTGAGATGACATTTCGTTTGCATTTTGTATTTTTTTTGGGCCGTGAATTTTTCCGATGATGGCGTACATTTCATAATCGTCTTAAGTAAGATATTATCTTAATATGGTATTGTCCTCAGTGAAATATGTGCAATGTACGAAGCAGTAATCCTGACCCTCATGGACAACTTCCGTTGACCGTTCTCGCGGTTCTCATAACTGCTGCGAGACTGTAGCGCTATTACGTGTCCTACTGGAATATAATCGACCAAGTTTTGACGAACACAAATTAAATAATTAGCCTTAGATAGTCAACTTTTGCATATTTTGTATTTCGACGAGGTTCCCGTGGGCTTAAAAGATGTGGACAAAGAATCCAGAACCTTATATTAGATTTATGTAATCTACTTAACCCAAGCTAAGGTGAAAATTTCAGATGTCCATTGAAAATCTGTCCCATTTACCAACGTCATTGACTGGACCAGCTGCCTAGCTTTCCTTGCTGCGTTATTTCCATGTTATACTGCTCGATTAAATTTCAGCTCAATTTCTGTGTATGTGGGTGCAATTGACAGTGCGCTAGCGCTTCAAAGTACTGATCTTGTAGTTTATGCAATGGCCAGTAATATTCGAATGCACAATAGTGCTCAAATCATTTACGACGGCGATGTGTTTATAATTTATCATTCCATTTAAATGATATATCTTCTAATAGTTCTCTTCTACTCTCTTCTTTGATTGACCGTCGTAAGTGTTTCGGAAAAAATTAAAAAACCAGCCACTTGTTTCTTAAATCGATCAACTGCCGAAAGATTATCTCGATCCTATCATAAGGTCTGCTTGTCAATATTACTTATCGGTAGAAAGAAACGAATAAACTGAAATGTGGGCGCAGGTTCCGTACCATACGCCCTTGCTGGTTACAAACAAACTGTTCACAAACAAGCACGGAGAAGGGGAACTTATGCGGTGGTATGTTGTTTCTGACAAATAGATGATGGTTCCCATCGTCACGCCCTGTTCTGCGGGATGCCTTAGGCGTGAGGGAGACAGTATTGCAACTGCGAGTCATAGGGTGCCGCTGAAAGATACAATATGATTCTGCGTTTATGAACAGGGAGAATTTTACGTAGTACCTAATGGCAACTTTGGCAATATATCTAGAATAGTAAAATGATAACACGAAATGTTTAGGACCAATGACCTATAGTTTGAAATCAGATTTGCAGCTATGGAACGTTATATGTTAGTGGAACATCGCCGAACAGTGGATGACGGCTTTTCCTCAGACGTGGAAACCAAGTAGTATTTCTGCAGTAATGACGCAGGAAATACTCACGCCATCCGTTGACTTTTTGAAGCAATATAGAAGGTTCTGGGGAAGAGCTGAACATTTTGAAGTTCACTGACACTAGCCAAACAGTGAAAAGGGGCGGAATTGACTTGCTTGTGAGCTATGCAAGAACCAAGTACCTCATATTGATTGTTTGCTATCTTACTAGGTCCTGAATCGAGTATGAAGAATTTTAGATTCAACGATATACGATCTGCCTCAGGTGAGTGATCTTCGAGAACTCAGGCAGGGTGTAAAACAGCTAGTAGCGAGATGCTTGTATGCGAAATAGCAGGTGCTGGAAGAAATGCTTTAATTAATCATAACGTTCGGTCGCAGCAAATAGGCTTAGCAAAATGTTTAACTCTGTGTCTAATTGCCATGCAACCGCAAGCACACTTAGCACTGTTAGCGCTGTCTACGGTATCTCACGCAGATTACTTGTCTATATATATATATATTTATCTGAACATAAATCTTGACAATTTGTAATTTAAGCACAACACATATTTATTCTAAAACAGAACGGGAAAGTAACAACAATCCAGCCCTTATAGTATAATCTTATTCTATATTACATTTTGAAATGAACCACCACCGAATGATTCGTCCTGCTGTGCCATTTGACAATCACTGGAACTCGAAAAAACTTTAGATGTAAAGGAAAAATAAAATTTGAGATATGACGAGCTAGTCACGATAAAAAAAAAAGTAGAGAACAAGAAATCTCAGATATATTCAAATTATGTAGTAGATCGTCCGATACATATGTGGGTTGAACCGAGAAGAGACGCACATAAAATCCACATGTTACCCTTTAATGTCTCCCTGAGAAGCTCCATGTGCCTGTATAGTTGCTTGCTTATCGCCCTCAGTTGTCTATAGCGGATATCATCTCGCTGCCATCGGTTAATCGCTTCTAAGGCCGAGCATTGCTTGATGTAATTTTTTACGGTAATTATTGCGAACGGGGTAGTTATGCAAACTTCAAACTATTCTATTCCAGTCCTTGTTCAAATTAAGTTCCCTGTCGTATGAGATAGAATTCTTGTCTCAACCTTCTCAAGTGGCTTTTAAGGTAAGACAGTTCTGCGTTAATTAGTCTTTGTAGTAGTTACTTAGGCAGGTAATCCTTTAGTTGAAAAAAGTCACAGGTCCCTGGTTCAAGCCTCACCGATATGTTAATCAATAAGTGTGCTTGAATAAAGAAACACAGCTTGATAGCGGAGCGACAAATATAATGATTAGCTCTTATTCTTCTGTCATTTGTAAAATAGCAGATCTAGGTCATATTGTATACCACAATGCTTCCAGTACTTATAATCCTCCAAGCCAAGTTTTCCTTTTTTGTTGCCATTTCTTGTAATTCAGCTTATGTTGAGGGGAGTTGTCTCGTACACGATATGTTAAAAATGCTCGATACTTTAGATCGCCTAGAGAGAAAACGGTCATGCACGGTACACACGTCACGTGATACACAACAGATTAGAGAAGCCTACTGTATAATAAACTGGTTAAGAGATTGACGAAGATGAACGGTACCGTCGATAGCTCTAAGACCGGAGAATACCGATTCCAGGGGGTAAGATAGGTGAGACTGGCGTCAGGATGCCGATGTCGGGGTTATTTACCTGGCATATAAACTCGTCTGAAGCAATGTCGACTTAGAGAGCAGTGTCAATACTTCATAAACAAAAATCTGTACACATTCGTCCAGATCGTTTCCACCGACGTGTACAAATCACTTTGATAAATAGGATCCGATGAGTTCAGCTCGTCGCTGTGGGTGTAGCCCTTGCGCCAATGTCATCTCATTTCATACATGACTGCCTAGCATAGTCTACCTTCTCACACGACTTATGAATTTCACAGTTACTTATGTTATATATACATAGAGGCATAAGATATTTATCTCGACATGGTATTAGCGCTCGAGAGCTCTGACCGACCGACCGACCTGACCTCGCTTGCCTTTCTATTTACCTTCATTATCGTTCATCAAGAACTTGCTTGCAATCTTCAAACTATGTAAAGGAAACGTTAAGTTTGGCACAGAATTCAAGAAACTATTTACAATAACCAACAATTTTTCTAGTAGTCATACAGTCATAATCCTATTAAGTGTTTGGACTCAAAGCGGCAGTAGTCAGATTTATGTTTTTTCAATACATATAAAAATTATTAGTGGTGGAAACTCTGGTTTGACTGATGATGAAAGAAACAATGTTTACCCGCATCCAGTGACGGAAGTGTGACCGTTTATAACAAACATGCCCGCGCTTCAAAGAAACGTTTGATATATTATCTGTATATATATTGCCTGATAGCAGGTCGATAAGACGAGCAGGGTCATTGTTGCCCACTAAACTTTCCGTAAAACAACACGAATTTGGACGTAGCCTTCAAAAGAAAAATTTTAACAACAATACTAAAAGACGATAGTACGAATCATGAGAGGGATTAGAAACTGACTACTGCAAGCAATAGGTTCCGATACCGTCCACCTCCTAGTCCAAGGAGTCGGTACTGTCAAAAATCAAAAAAATGTACGCGACATCTTCTACTCTTAATGAGCTGGGTAATGGACGATCTATAGTCTATTGTTGAGCAACATTACGAAATAACTATGGTCTACGAGTCACTTAAGCTTCGAGATGAATTAGATAATAGGCTCTTTATGCCAAGACCGATGCAGCGCAAACAAGTGTACCTTTGCAAGAGGTACACGAGATCTCATGATACATAGACAAATAGTTTTAGAGTACTTAGTCCGCGAGCAGACCTTGTCTTGGATGATTTTATCGAACCGCAGTCAAGATGAATAAGTCCAGCTACTGGTCAAATCATTGGAAGCATTCATACAGTTCTTGGAGGAGGTCATTTTCACTGATCTGTGTAGCCCCATATCAACATCATTCATATTTACCTATTCTGTCTAACGGGTGACCAGACCTCTCTGCTGTGTCGTGATCGTATGACGTATGCATTGCAAGGTGTATTGTTAAAGGTATGTGCATAGGCAAGCGGATCACTGGCCGCAGTTGGTAATAGTGGTTTTTGGCCATCAATTCAACAGAGAGAGCCGCTGTGACAGCAGTTTTTGTGTCGGTCATTGCTACCGGTACGTCGTTCCCTTATTACAAATGAAGGAAGCCGGTTTGTCTCGCCGCAATAAAAGTACTGAAAAAAAAGAATAGAATACAGACATAATATGTAGCACGACTTTAGAAGTCTCAGTTTATGACAGGTGTCGAAAGGGTGCGCAATAAGAAACCCGTTATCGCAAAAGAGTTTACATTTCGATCTGCAAAATCCTACAAAACGCAACGAAATCCAGGCGGTGGATCGCATATGGCAAAAATGTGCAAACTGAAAAAAACGTGCTCCACGATCCGTACAAAGGACAAGACTGATGTCAAGGTAAGCGATGTTATGTATTTGACAGGATTGGGCAGAAATCGCGCATCATGAATTGCTGCCGCCTGGAAAAACGATTGATTCGGCTCTTAACTTTGAGACTATAATAAGCCATTAAAAAAATTCGGCCAGAACTATCGTCTTGCCCCATGACAACTACCCAACGAAAATGGAAATTCAATGGTAAAATTCAACGCAGCTGTTGTATTGCTCGGATTTTGCACCATCAGACTACGGAACTACCCTAAAGGTGTTAACTCAGTTTTAATGGAGAGATGCAGGAATCACTTGTCATAGTTTTTGCTTAGAAATCATAAACGTTCGACACTGACGAGATTATGATACGACCAGAAAGAAACGGCAAAAAGTCCTCAGTCAAAGCAGCGCGTATTTAATTTAGTGATATTATTTCTCTGCAATGCAGCGTGCATCATTTTGCGTGTGAACTGAATAATACATTACCGTATCGTTATAACCTACCATATATGTTGAAATTCGTTTTTGAATGCAATTCAGACATCCGTTGCTAGAGTAAACTAATCTTATTTATGCCGTATCTATTACAATTATGTGCTCGTTCAATGGCATCAATGTGTCTGTTCATACAAAATAGCCAAATTTCGGAGCGAAGATATCAACATCTTTATAATATGATTATTTTAAAATTAGAAAAAAGTTAGAGTAATGATAATTAACGGTGCTCTTATTATCTGGTTAGCATGAAGACTGAAAACCAGTCCAGAATGACTGCAACTTGTCTATTTTTACCCAGGGATCATTCACAGAAACGACCACTTCTTAAAGTATGTTAGCCGGTTTGTGAAAACGTACAATGAATACACCTTTGAACAAAAATAACTATCATTGGCGCAGTGCCATACGGGTGCAGCGTCGTCTGCGCCATAAAATAACGAGCGGGCGCCATCACTGCAAAACAAACATTAGAGCTTTAACTTATTGACACACAGTTTATGCTCAGAGAACATCCTTTATATCAAAAATGAGCATACGAAAATAGGAATTTTAAGGCACGTTCTAAAGGCATGCCTCTTCAGAACACAACGTATCATTAATGTTAACATAAATAGCTCGATTCGTCAGGTAGCTTCCCACCTAATTTATGGAGCAAGCGTCTACTCTTAAACTATAATGAGCTTTACATTTAATGAGTTATGAATAACCAAGTGTATAATAACCAGGAATAAAAAAGTCCAAGTAGAAGAAGGCAATGCTTAGCCCTGGATGGCTGTCTTTGCACGGGCCTATGTTGATCTGAATCAAAGAGCTGTTTAAATACCGGACAAACCACAATGTGCTCGACTATATACTTTTTTACATCTGTAGGCTATAGATTGTTGACCTGTTGGACTATAATTAGTCACATAGGGCTTGGCGCACTTAATTGGTGTGATCAGCTAAGCCTGTGATCTATTCTCTTAGAATTGAGCCTTTATCTTGCGGAGGAGCTCGTAAGAAAGCACGCAACGCTTTTTTTTATAAGGCGAAGGAATCTCCTCTGGGAGTGAAACTACAGAGGACAGGAAGTTCATCCGACTTGCGAAAAATCAAATTTGTTAGAAAGGGACACCGAAAATTGTTCTCACATAACATACTCTTCTTCCCTGGAACGTTGCAGAAAACAAAGACGGAACCGAAGAGTCTCTAAATGCATCAGCTTCGTCAAAGAGATCAGAGACTAGGAAATTATAACCAAACTGAACACTGGAAGTTCGAAACGCCACTGTATCTCGACTTTTCATTCTTCAGTTCAATCAACAACCTAATTGAATTTCCATTAAACAAAAGAAAAGATTTAACTAGTTAGCACATTGAAATTATAATTATCTATTAATTAATATATAAAATTAAATTAATATATAAAATGAGAAAGAAAAGCAGGTGCTATCCCCTAACGAGGGTAATTCCAAAAACAGTTTCTTCATACACGAGTGTGTATGCTATCTGGGCAATGGCCTGGCTTAATAGCTAGTCATTATCATATAAAATGGTATGAAACAAAGCCGATGCCATTTCCCTAAGGTAAATGGCGCTTCTATGACAGAAATTGCCCTGAAGACACGCAAGCAGAGTCTTCGTATAGTTGGAATTTAGTTATTAACAAACACAATTATTAACATTTTAGTAAAATCACTGAATCTTGTAATAGCTAATGATGTAGACGTCGCCAAACAAAAAATCGGTTTGTTGGGGAGGTCTCTTAAAGCTCAGTCACAGAGCAGCGTCCGCAAAGGCTAACGGATCTACAACTGAGAATTCTGTATGTAGACTTATTAGGCAGTATACAAGCAAGATAATTGCGTTTCATATAGACATTGTAGCTCTTTGTCAAGAAACGCTAATGGACCTTTGCTCAAATGACGGACTGAAAGAAGTAAGAAAGAAGGCTTTTACTGCGACACCAAATTTCGGTTAGTCACTTCGGACTGCATGTGAGGAAGTTATGAAGAAGGAGGGCGCTCCCGACGTGGCCGCTTCGAAGACTAAGCTAGCTAATTTACGGCGAATAGTGGAAAAACCACGACGACAGAGACTATCGGAAAACTACGCACATTATAAGACAACAAGAAATAAAGCTATCGAATACTTATATGGTGTTTAAGAAAAAACTTTATAGACAGAAAATAAAATTGAATCTGTCAACGACCTCTGATTGGGTTGCCGCATTTTTTAAAGAACTTGATTTTGTATTTCAGTGCATCGAAAAAGGGGTGTTACTTGAGAATTCGTCCAAATGGTTCCTTAGTCTGGCTTGTGCACACAGTTACGTGCAACGGTACCACAATCGTGTACAAAGGTGTCTGACTTGTTTTGTATCACTTGTGTTGTGAGGTTTACAGAAGTTATTTTTAACTCGTTCAGACTAAATATTATCTAAGAAGTTTTAGTAATTTGGCTCTTGTAGTTAGTAGAGATATCTGAATCTTGCTTTCTTAAATTTGGATTAATAGCTTCCTAATAATTAATTCCTTTATTCTTTTTTTTTTATTTAACTAAACACATTTGTAGATTGGTTTTTGATCTGGTTTTCCACCTTTTTCGGTCTTTCCTGTTAATCTGATACTAGTTTTAAGGAAAAGTATTGTTGTATAATAAATTATTAGAATTCCCTCCTTTTTGTATATTTTGTAGGATAGGTCAAACGAAAGGCAGCAATCATTGTAAAAAGGAAATATTCTATTCTGGAAAAGACACAGCTGCAAAAATCGTTTTAAATGATTAGGGCGGTAACTGCAACAAGGACTCGGCCTGAACACTCAATTGATGCAGAAGGAACGTCAAATATCGCACTTTTAATCTTACTGAGGTTACCAGTGTTTCTCGATTTAATGGCATCGATCACCGCCTTAACGGCAGCAAAGGCAAGAAGTGCGTCACGCTTCAATGGCATTTTCAGTAAACAACTAAAATTTTTGACTGCTATGTTTCCCCAATAAAATGCTACCGTCGGGCGAGCTTCCAAACGATTACAGATGAAGACAACATATGTTGATTTTAAAGCAAAGGCAATTAAAAGCAGACTTTACCTTAAAGCCACTTGCAGTAAAATAATAACACACTGAAGCGCTTTCGGACTGGGGTTCTGTAACAAACACTAATAGTGGAAAATTGAAAAAAAAAGGCGTATCTGATGATGACATCAGCTTGATGAACCTCCACCGCAAACAACGGTCACGTATTAGCGGTGTTCTTCGATGTCGAAAACGTCTGTAACACCCTTAGCTACTACGTTCTCCCGCAGACTATGCTAAAGTTAAGCTTAGATTGAATATGTCCTATCTACTCAAACAAAGGACCTCTATCAAGCGTCGAGATGGGGCTTCTGGAGGCTAGGATGAAAAGATTTTTGCTTATAGAAATAGGATTTGTTTAACGAGAAAGTTGCTTAATTTCATTACTGCTCTATTAGTGGATGTAACGTGTAGTAACATAGAGCTTTTTTTTTTTCTCTAGCTCTACGGATACGCAGATTGTATTCGCCAAAAATGGGTTAATGCCTGTAAAACTTTGGCGCCAGTTCCTTTTGGCGTACCTGATACTTTGACTCGCAAAAATCCAAAATGCTCAGGAAAAATGCATTAAACTAGAATATTTGAGTTCGTTTGTCATAGACATTTTAGCAGATGACAAAGCTTAGTAACGGCAGCTAAGCGTCAAAAAGATATGTCATATGCCTCACAGCCCCAAAACACCCCTATTTCCATATTACTTATTCATTAAAAAAACATGATATATATTGAAGGTAAAGGTGACTGTGGAAATTTCTAAAATCGCATAGTCACGGAGTTTCCAAGCGTTATTTTTACACTAGGGCAGTAGTTGCTGTTTGCAGTGGGCCAGACGCTTTACTGAAAGCATCTTAAGTGTAATCAAGGCACCCACAGATCATGCGCCAAGTCTATGCAAAGGTTAATGATGTTCTCACAAATTGTAGGAAATATGAAAAGCAAAGAAATAAATAGGTATGGGGTTGTCTCTGACAAAAACTAAGATACTACAGAGGTTTGGATTCTGACGTAATGATCTAACTGTGGATATATTGAAAATGTAAAGCATTGGGAATATAGCAAGCAACAAAATGGCACGCGCTTCTAATCTCTAACGTCAAACCTACGTAATAAGCTTTCTGTGAAAAAGTTTCGTTAAAAACAAAGTCGAGCAATAAGAGTGACCGGTGCGCATCTTTTGTGAAGAAATTAATGAGATACTTGGTACAAAAATATTAATTATAATTTATGAAAGTAGCTTGGGGTTACAACAAAACAACCTAAAACAGAATTTCTAAGAAAAAGTCCAGAAGTTTAAAAGCGAAGAACTGGTTCAAAGTATTGATGAATCAAGGTTACCCAGTAAGTGGGACTAGGAGTAAATTATTGCGGTATACTACCATTATACACATTTGCACATTGTCAAAAAAGGTAATGTTAGAGCAGCCGTTGTGATATTAAATCACTGATGAAGGAACTCGGAGAGGTGTTTGAAATGGAAAAATAAGTCAGTCTGAATAGTTAATCACAGAAAGCTGATGTGATACACAGGCTAATATTAGATATGTATGCAGTTACTTGCGAGCATAAAAAAACTCAAGGAAATCAAACCGAGGCCATATGAGAGGTGTAACTCCAAGCAGTGTTCTTCTGTAAACAGCCGCACTTAAATAGCATTCGTGTAAAGTGAAACAAATGCGTTGATAAAATAATAAGTGAGATGTGTTCCAAAATGTCATCTAAAATCAACTAAAATGTAGGAATAAAAGTACTATATAATAAATACGTAGGGGGATAGAAAATGTAAAAAGGAACCCAAAATAGGCTTAAAAGAAACTTGCGGTTTCCGCGAAGACGTGACTGGTTAGTGGACGCAGTATGAGATAAAAATTTTAATGTTTATTACATGAAAGGCTTTGCTCGAGAATAGCGAACGGGTGGGTATCCTGACAGAAAACGTCGAAAATCGGCGAAAAGTAAAAAGGCATGACTTCATACAGCATAATAAAATGTTAGAGTATTGACTGTCATGGAACATAAAAAAATAAATCCTGAAAGAATCAAAACGCTGTATACGGCATGAATGACGGGAATGAATGTGACCTTAAAGCAGGGCATGTCGAAAAAGGTGACAGGCGGTATATGGGTAAGTAGCTGGTTCCAAAATAATATCAGCGGAAGAGAACATCTGTGGATATATACCGACCCGGCGATGCAAAGGTTCACGAATTACCATTATATAGATTAGAATCCGGTTCGTACGCTAATAGTGGGCTCTCAATATATTTGCATAGTTACCCCCGACTAGAAGCTGTAAATTTCTTACTGTTTTTATAGTTGTATTTTTGCATGTCTTGTTCAACTATAAGCTCGCATTTAAACCGACCTTTGAATATGAATTATAACGAAATTAATTTACGCATCCGCAGTCGGGTTTTTGAGCGTTTTATTTAATCAGCATTCATCTATGGTTAATATTCAGTAGAATATATTGCCTATGCTTAGGCATATCCGTAAACTTCACAGATCCGTAAAAAATGGACTCATAAATTTCTAGGTATGCGTTGCGTCATTAAAGTTTATTTCATTTTGAGCGTCAAGGTTTTCTAAACCTGAAAACGTGAATGTGACAGGGAACAGATATTTAATTCTGAAATAGAACAATAATAAAAACTTTAGACCTTAAGAAGCTCTGGAAAATGACGCAGTGATTCTTTGCCTGCTTAGCGCCCTGACAGACCTAGTGTTATACTATGCGTCGTCAAAAATATAAAGGTTTTGGAAGATGAATTTCTGATAGCAAGGTTGGCGAATTTCTTTAAACGAGATACAGATAGGCGTTAGACACTAATGTTGAAAAAATTAATTGATTGGATCGAGCCATCATGCAATACCTGCTAGAGGGAAAGCGTTAGTTTCTTAGATCCCACCGTATGGGTTGGTTTAGGTTTGTAGCCAGGCGTGGACGCTGCGTTTTGATCCAGGAGCTAGTTGTCTGAAGTAACGTCTACTAACAGTAAAAACTCAAAACATGTATAGGTCTTTTGGCCAATGCTAACAATACACTCTACATATGAGAGCGCCCGCGCAGATACAGACATACAAGGATAGCCGTAATATGAACGAACGACTGTGGTGGTAATGGCATTGACGCAATGCTGGACAAACGATAGTAAATCCTGTTTGCTCGAGAGAGAGACGACAGTCATTGTTTGTCTTTAATAAGCAGCGAAGAAAAACGACCGATAGGGTAACAAAGCGGACTGTCAGACGGTAGAACACAAGCCAAAGCCAAACAAATTTATAAAGGCTGATAAAAAAAAAGTGGATAATGAAACTTTGTCCTAGCGTGAAAGAAATAGTCTACGACATTTATCGAGCTGCCATCAAGTTTATTAGTGCACCAAGCGAGTAGCTTATAATATTTCTTCAATGATGTGCGCGCAGAAATTATGAAGCGGCCAAACGTTCAAGGTAGTACGTCATAATATCACTTAATAGAGAGCACGACGATTTGGGAATGCCGAAAAATACCATCGGCATATTGATAAGTTTTTAAATCATACGGAATAATTAATTAGTAATTTAATATTTGCGTTGACAGTTGACGCCCGGATAAATTGAAGTATGTATATAGTGTATAGTAATACTTTGGATATTCGTTTGACACTGAAATCCACAAATACAAGGCTAGTCGTCTTCGCTTTAAGACTAACATATATCTTACATGTCTTAACAAGACTTGTTGCCATTAGGCATCATGGGAACTTCCTCTTCATAACAAATCTATGGGTATTACCATTCTCGACCTTCTGCGCATGTAGGTGTCCAGAGAGACATCTTCGTCTCTACGCCGGCGGACTACTAAGATGTCCGCCGGCGTAGAGAGTTCTGGATATGTGTAGGATAAGAAAAAGTTCTGTTTCAATATCTTATTCGACGCGATGGGCTGCGCTTGCACGAATTTCGAAACATTTGAACAGATATTTTGAAAGCTAGTTGATAAACATATGCTGTAACCATCAGTCTTAGTTGTACGAAAAATTGCTTACAAGCTGCTTCGATTTATTGCGAAAAGGTGAATGTAAAATACAAACTTTTAATAAAAACTTCCCTTTTAGACAAATAGTAAAAACCTGATCAGTTTATAGAATACTTAATATTTTCTTCTTGTGTAAACAACACGATCCAGGCTTCTCCACAATAAAGCTTAACATAGCTTGGGAATAAATTTAGCAAGTAGGATCTCGAGAAACCAAGTCCAGTTACTTGGAATAGAGATACTACACCTAAATTGCACCAATTATATCTATCCCGTAGCATGCAATCACTCATGCAGAGTAATACGCCGAAAAAAATTTTCAAAGGCGTACGGTTTCGTAAAGGACATATGTGGACACGTCAAAAAAAACTTTATGACTGGGCATAACCGACGCCATGTTAACTATAAAAGTACAATACGGAGTTTGCACCAATGCTACCACTAACCTTTACTATTGACAGATTTGCAAAGAACTGAACTCCTAAACATTTGAAAATGAGCATCGCTCATGCCCAGGAAATGAAGCCACTCAAAGTTTTATCAAAAGCCTTATGACGTTTTGAATTACGTCTTATAATAAACGAAGAAAAGGTTTATTAATGAAATATGTGTACTTCTAGTATCGAAAATATGGTCATGTGTGCATGCCATATCATTTTGCGTTTTACGCACAGAGGTTAAAAGATGATTATTGGAAAGCGAGAACCGAATCGAGATCACCCTTCACCGAGTGCTACCTTTATTTTTACCGTTCATCTAGAGGACCATGAAGTGAAAATTGTGTCCGATTCGTAGAGATAATACATGTGTCTAATAAACGGAAGCGTTTGCCGAAAGAAAGATTCCTTTCTGTAGCTGAAATTAAGTTATGTAAAGATAATATCAGTCAATGCCGATTATTAGTTTACCATTTTGCACAAAGGTTTATAGATATGGTTTAATTACAGACAAACATCGTTATTAGCGTACAAGTTTTCTTTTTACAAATAATCACGAATGCTAAACGAATATTATTAGATCAATATTTCTATATTCACATTGCTTTGATTTTTTGCATTTAAGCTACGCAAGGGTTTTTTTTTTCTCTATCCATTAACTGAGTACAAACCGTCTATCTTCAAAGACTTAGTTTGTTTAAAAAACGCTTTGGGCACGGCAGTATGAGTAGTAGGACAATATGAAAATACATTGCCTGTGCGATTTTACTCTATCGATAATTATAGTAACGGTTAATCGTTTTGATTGTTTCTCGGCGTCGTTTTATCTAACCAATGTATGCTTTCGTATAGCCAGATGTCTAAATTTGTTACATTTCAATAAAGCTCTGTACAGGCCACTTGTATTTTTACTCAGGACAGTACAAAAAGTTAACAATCAAGCCTTGGAGCACAAACGATGAGCCTCCAAGCTGACTTCAACGAACCTCTTTTAGCTTCTTCTGGTAGGGCGCAGCGTATTTCCGCGCCTTCTCCTCATTACGGATATCATCCAAAAAGGCGATTAAATCCTTAAGGTCCGTTTCGTCAGGCTGCCCAAAATAAGAATAAATAGAAACTCCATTATCACGATGTGCTGTATAATACAGAGTTATTCTCTACAAGGAGCGCTCTATTTAATGGGCGCCCTAAGAAATTAATATCCTTACAAACGCGCAGTGTTGCCGGTAAAATCGATGTTTTCTATGTCCGTTAGAGCTAGCTTTGTCAATGATAGTACTTGTAAAAAGAATTGTTTCAGACCATTAGCCACGTCAGGAATATATTCAAGATAGAGATGCGTTTGCACATAGACTGTTTTAATCTTTTTGCTTTTAGGCAATTTCAGCTTGAAGTTAAAGTCGTATCTCGATGAAAGCGCGGAGGTCTCATGAATCAGTGTTTCATCTAAATCCAAAATTAGAACGACTCTGTTTGGATCCTCGGCTTTTGGTTCTGCTAGAAATGGGGTTGCTAGAATTGGATTTTTTCCTCATATACACCTATCCAGTTCCGATAAAATAAACTTTTCTTATCTATCTTATTTGATCACATACTCCTCTTAAGCCTGCCTGCCTGCCTTGAGTCTTCAACAATGCGTTATCAAAAGGGGAAAATAACTAATAGGTTTGAATACGAATAGCAGGCTAAACGAAAGAACAGAGGTTATAGTGAAACTCAGTGATCCCTGATCATTTGTCAAGTCTAGTAATTTAGAGCGGTCGTTCCATAGGGTGAAATAGTGGTAAACAATTGATTTAATATACAGCGGAACGCCATAGAGAAAAATACGTGCTGGCGTTGTAGTAATTCGTGTTTTTGTTTATGAAGATGGGTTATGTTTGACCTTTATGCCAATTGGCCCCTTCAGACAAAGGGCTCTAACGCAAGCTTGCTTTTTAAATTTTTCACTAATAATTAGTCACTACGATGGCGCAGTGCGTAACGTGTTTGATTACTAAATTTAGAGACACGTGGTGTTCGAGCTTCGAGTCCAGGGGGACAATACACTCCATATCGTGCTGGAAGCCAGTAACCTGATGGCTTCAATGTCGCACATACAACACGAAAAACGCTTTTAGTAAAAACGTTTGCTAAAATGTTCTTGATATTTGTGCTACTATTGTTATCTATTCGCATAATAAACTACATCTTGCGCAAATGCAGTATATATCTACCATGGTATATGTAACTGTGTTGTTTTCAAAGCTCGTATCCGTGATTCATCGTTTTCCTAGGTTAGTAAAAATAGTTTAGCTAACGCTGCATATAAAGTTTTTATTCGACTTTATAGAATAAGCATTACTGGTCTTAAGCAGTTCTTTGCAGTTGGAACATATAACGCAAGTACTAATTTTTTCAAGGATAATCCTCCTAATTAAATAAAGCTGCGTCAGGCACCCGACTAGGCGGTACGAAAAATACAGCTTTTGTTAGTGTCATTGAACGCTTTAAATTAATATTACTGAAATGTGGGTGTTTCGGCTGTTGCAGGAAGGCTAAGATCGTTCGTTCGAACTACTCATTTGATACATGACTGCTACAGTAATGTCTGCAGATCATGGAAAACACCTGAAAAAAAAACAAATTTCTATGAGCGACTGCCGACTGACAGAAACTATCGAGAGCTTTTTTTGCTGTTTAGACGCAACTGTCGTAAACTGATTACACCATTCGGCCAAATGTTCAAGCATTAATTATGTCATATTGTACAATAGGCGCATTTTCTTCAAGGGTTTGTTTATTTGGGCGGGATTATAATAAGGTCTTGTGATTATAGCTTTTTTCTTAATATTTCAAAAACAATGTGGCTT
This sequence comes from Varroa jacobsoni, assembly GCF_002532875.2. Taxonomy (NCBI): domain Eukaryota; kingdom Metazoa; phylum Arthropoda; class Arachnida; order Mesostigmata; family Varroidae; genus Varroa; species Varroa jacobsoni. The sequence continues at coordinate 16,489 of NW_019213572.1, read as the reverse complement.
TAAGGTGAACAACATGAGAGCTTGGGACCAAAAGGATTAAAGGCGACAAGTCGTTCCAATTATCGGAACGCAAAACAAAAAGTTTCCTCTGACCACAAAATTCTCTTTAACATGCAGGTAATTATTTGCAGGGCCGATATATATGATATAATTACAGCTATAATGGTCGGCACTCTCGAAATGTTTGTTATTTCTCTATACCACTAAAGTATTTAGGTTGTTTAATTCAAGATTCCCTTGGTGTTCTAGCGTCACTCTTAAGGATAAATACTAACATGTACATGTATAAAAACTAACCATGTCAAAACTAATTGCATTCAAGCTACCAGGTAATCATTGCCAAATAACAGGTTACCCCTTTAGAAAGGCATATGAATTTTATACATATAGATCAGACCTCCTTCAATTATTAAATTCGATTAAACCTCCTTCAAATACTATCGTGAATCTTTGAGACAAGTACTGTCCCACATTTTTGATCCTTGGTTTACAACAGTTGAATCAATAACCCTCAGAAAATATCCTACGAATTATTTTGCTACTGCGAGCACTTCAGCGACCGCCGGCTGCACTGAAAACTTTTCTCGGAGCTCGTCACGTTCCGTTCTGAGCTAAAAGACAAATAACTTTTCTGCGATATACATTGCATTTTAACATTATTTCTCAGCTACAACAGACTTAAGTTCAAGTAAGATGCAACTTCATCATACAGACTTTGAAAGACATGTTTTCTCGAAAAAGAGAAAAATCCACACTGCAGTCGTCCACAAAATTAAAACTCTGGGACGAATGTGTCTTTGCGCTAGAACCGAAAGTATCCACTCAGCTCTATATGTCCTTCGATGTAGCTTTAAGTATATTAAACTTTGAAGCTCGCCTGCTACTTAGCTCTTGATAACTTGCGCAGATATTCTCTCCCTTCAATGTCGTACTTCATCTTTTACTTTCCGCAACTACGTATACGCAGTGCCCTTTACCAGAAGAGATATTGGTATGTGCTACAAAAGATCTAGCACAAAGGAATCGCCTATCTTAGTAAAAATCAGAGTCGAGTCCTACATGAATGCAATCCTTATGAATTGTGCAACGCTTGGTAGCGTAGGGAATCGAGCAGACTCAATTATCAGGAGAAGAAAAGTATCAAATGGAAGGAGGCATCTTAGCTAGAAAATCGGCAACACAACAGCTCGACGCCACGATAATGCAAATGAAGAAAAATCAACCCTAAGAAAACTGCTACAAGTACTCGCGCGCTTCGTTCGAAACACATTATCTTAGCTGTATTGATGTAAGAATCTACGTATATTTATAATAAGCGTAACTTCGAATGACAACTAATTACTAAACTGTGATATAAAGGCTAATAGCCGCTTCCAAAATATTCGCTAAACACGGTTTCCTTACGCAGAAATATACATTTGATGATATATCAACGCGGACGATCCCAGTAGCCTCTGTGGTGTTCCTAGGCGGTCTTTCGGTACTCTTCTTGAACTCAAAAAATGAAAGAGAACCAGTTGCCGCCAAATTGAACAGTTTCATTTAAAAGTGTTAACACCCTTTAAAAATTAAGCGTACTTGTTTCACGCGACATAATTTTCACACAAGTGGTATATCATCACGGACCATGCTGGTGTGGCGCTGCTATCAAATATAAAAATGTTGGAGAAGTTGTTGCCACTCAAATCAAGATTACGCCCTAAAGAAAAAAAAAATAACTTTTTTTTTTCAAGAAAAAGTCCACAAAAATTAGTCTAGCCCGACTATTTTGTGGGGTATTTGTTTGCGCCTAATAAACGGACTTTTTTTTGTAGTTTAGTAGACTGGAGAAGCCCCATGGGCCACGCATCGTTTCGTTATTGAACACATTCTATTTTACCTTTCTGAAGGTCAAATATTAAGTACATCTAGAATAGATATCATGCCGAATAAGGGTCAGGCTATAATAGTAATTGGCATTAAGCCTAATGATTTTTTTCACGATTTAATGTAAACAGAGTTGTAAACATGTTAAGCTAGTGAAAGTCTGGTGAGCTTCATCCCGCCCCATGAAATAAAAGGCATTGTATCTGGAGAACGTTAAAGAATTATTAGTGCGGTATCTTAAAACGCTTGCCCGGGAGTGGTCGCACACTGGAAGCACCACCTAGAAGCCTGAAAACCTTAGTAAAAAAAAAAAAACAGCGATACGCGGCAAGAGTTCCGGAATTCAGTTTCAAAACTGGTACAGGACACCCGACGACATGTTAATCACAAATTCGTAACGGTAGTTTATTAATGAACAGGCACGAATGTGCAAGTAGTTGAAACGTGCGTTCCCGACTGTTGGAGTGGTAACAAAAACAGCTGTCAAACAACTTGCATAGGGCCGGTAAACGCAAGGCGCTGCGAATGAAGGAGTCTAGTCTTGAGTTTGATAAATGGCATCTGCGAAGAAAAGATGTATTGTAAATTGGTGACGTATAATGGTATGTGAGCATATTGAGAAAGAGAAAAGTAATTTGTGGAAGCGGCACAGTTTCATGTTCGAATCGGCCCATGGCCATTTTCGCAATAAGAAAATGCAGGTACAGACTGTGCACCACTATCTTGATGCCATTGCATAATTTCGGAGGATTACAGTTCTTCAGAAAGAAATCGAAGCGCCTTTTTTAAGTTATAGATTGGGCGGCGAGAGCTCGGATGCCTCAAAACTTTTGAGAAATTCGGTTGTGAAGTGAGTCGTTTTGATGATATTCGAAACGCGTGGTCCACCGTAACCCCTCTAGGAACTAAATTGATACAAAAATTGTGGGTATTTTAAAACCGTTCGGTACTTGGTACTATTGTAATGTTGTCGAAACAATATCTTTTAGAGTCTTAAACAAACAAATATGTGCATCTTATCGATGCATTTGCACCCTGTGATGATAAAAACGAGCAAAATACTATGCAGTTTTTGGATACATGTCATCACTAGTGTCTATTCGAAAGTAGTCAGCACTGCAGTGAAGCCCATGTTAGTAATCAACTTTGCGCACCGTCTCTACAGATGGAAGTGCTTAATGCCTGCATCTTTAATATTGTCATCAGGATTTTTGCAAGGAGAAAGTTAGTGAGAACGGTGCTTCCAGACGAATCAACAAATCATTTTTTTGCTTGGATTTGCCTCTAGGCAGGCGAAGAGATTATCGTAAACTACACCTTGGCCGTTACATTATTCAAGAATAGTTCGTGTAGATATGATTTTGCATTGCCTAAGAAAATAATGTTGAAATTCTTTGGTAACCTCAGCGTTGATGTTGATTTCTGGAAATTGTTTTATGAAACAAAGGTCGAAATCTTGTAGTATCTTGCCATACGCCATCGACTTACCCTGAAGATATGGCAGCGCTTGATTGTGATGGGCGTCACAAATTGGGAACATCACAAGAGCGTAGGAAGCTTTTAGGCATTGTACTCTTGAGCGTGATCTACAGACGAAGCGGGTCGGCTGGTTCATTCGTCATTGAAGTGATTCACCAACATACCTAGATATGCTTATGGTATCTGGGTGGCATCTGCATCTGCCATAGTCTGGTACAAATATTCGTTGTCAAAGAAGGCATCTTATATACGCGATCTTTCTTAAATGTGGCAAATTATAAGCATAGACGCAGGTAATAAATCTCGCCCCAGCAGAGGACTTCAGGAAGTTAGAAACACTTCGCCAGCTGTTGGTACGTTACGATCCAAACCAAGAGTGATACGAGCTTTGCGTACGCCATGAATGCTTTCTTTTGCTGTAATGAGATAACGAACATAAGGATTTGCTCGTCAGAGCACGACTTCTAAAAAAAAAAATGGTGCAGGGTTGTCGACTGTTTATAATGTACGCTTGGTATTTAATGGTGAATGAATCTCTAGGAACGAGATTGGAAAATATTTTTGTGACTCATCATGTGTTGATTTTAATACGTCTATTTTTACTAGAAGACTCTCTCTGTTAATGGATATTATATGTACTTTCAAAGGAATACTACTGCTCGAAACGACGTCATCTATATGAGAGCACTGTATTGTCGGCAGGCTGCATGAAGCTCCTTGGAAGCAAGCTTATTTATTCTCAATAGCGCGTAGAGCCCTGCAGATAAACTACTCTTATTTAATTTTACTTTACCTTCCATGCAGCAGAAATGTGTCTTCTTACCTTTGAACACTGAAGTTTTACAACGACGGCATATCTTGTTAATTGAGCCAGCATTTACTAAGAAAAGATTTAGTTCCTGATTAACAACCAGGTGGATGTGATAAGTGTTTTGATCTGTTTATAGCTGGTAGAGAAGCGGTTGCGCATCTGGATAACCTTCCATCTTGAGCTTCACTTCCGTAGTCGTATAAGCGCGGTCAGGCCGTCGGTGACGGTTACCGTTGGCCGCGTCAAGAGATTGAATGTCGGACTCCGGTTGTATATGGAAGTCGGAAGTGCAGGCATAGGTCCGGTCGTTGACCATCGGACGGTCGTGATGAACTGTACTTCTGGAAGTGCCCGTTGCAAGCTCAGACGTTTACTGCGAAGCACTCCGTATTCTCCTCGCGATCTTGCTCCTAAGGGCAGCGGCTTTCGACCAGTGGCGGCCCGGTATTATGGTGTGGGCACCTAGGTATTTCGAGCGTCACGATTCGCTTGAAGTTGTCCGCGACAATAATTTATCGTAATCGAGCGAAACAACGCGGGCGAATTTGAAGATAAAAACAAAGTGTTCACGGGGATCAAACACAGCATAACTATTATACCACATAATTTGGGCACACAAGCGCATTGCTTCGGTCCCAGTACGTTTGTCAGCCTCCAATGTGTGTCGTATCTAGCGATTATAGTGGATGATCGTAACACTGTAAGTGAAACGACTTTTCCTTTTAAGAGCAAAATTAGGCGTAGGGTGAATGAAGACATAGTTATACATCTGATGATACATCGGCGTTGATGAGTGCTTTTCCATGTAATGTTTATCAAGGGTGCTGCGGCGTTGTTTTCAAATACAGAAAATGGGAAAAAAAAGTTAAATGTTCGATACATTAATTTAATCTTGAGAGTTTTTCTTCCTAGAATCGATGGAACTATACTGAGTTTGAAAGCATCTGTTTAATCCTTCGATGTTAAGGAGTCGGACAAAATTAGCTGCACAAAACTTAGTAGTTTGTAGAAACCTATTCGGCTGTGATTGCTGCCCACCTAAATTGTTATGTATCTATAGTTACTTTGTTAGCCCGTTCTCACAACCAGGATCTCAGGATACTCAGCTAACTTTAAATTTGTCTTGTTCATTTAATACACTTCTATAACATAATTATGGAGCTTTTCTCTCTATTATAGACTCTGGCTTCGAAATGTGTATGAGTAAGGTCAGCTGGACTTTAAGGGACTAACATGATTCGAGTTGTTTAACAGGCGTTGTGAATTGATAGAACCAACTAATCAATTTTTATTAAAGCATTTGTCTAAGTAATATCATTTTCACACACTGTGATGGGCGATGAAACCATATCGATCTTAGAGAAAATCTGTCCAATCCTTGTGCACAAAGTAGTTGATTTATGTTGGAAAAACCAGTTACTTACGCCCTTTAGTTGTTAGTAAAGTAAGTAAGAGCGCAACGTATTTTGCGTTGCTTCGCACCTGCTTTTCTGTTGAATATACGGATTCTGCTCTGGAACGCTATTAAGGTTTAAGGTTCCTTTATTTGCTCGTTTTTTAAATTGAGCAAGTACACATATTTTCCAGTATTAATTAGGCTATTACAAGCGGCGGACTTTGAAATCGAATAACTTATCAGACGGTAAATGCTACAATCTTCTAATAATTTGCGGGTGAAACCGGTTGAGTTTTTTCAGGGGAGATCTTTACTCTCGAAACGAAGAGGCCATGCTTTCATTTCTTGAAGGTTACAGCGTTGCAGAAATTTACCAAAAATTGGTTAAGACATTAGGCAAGAAAGCCTTCAGCGAAAATACAAAATGTGACCAGTGCAAACACTTCAAGAACAAAGATTGGAATGTTGAAGGCCAGCGAGGAAGTAACCAAATGTCGGGACCTAGAGGGCAAGAACGCATTGTCGCATTGGGGGGTTTGGAGCCAGCCAGCTCTGTCGGCCATAACTGGAATTTTTTTTTTTTAACAAATACAAAAGATGCGGATACTGAACCTAGAACCGTGAATTGAGTCCAGGCCACTTGGACGTGCGTGTGATTTATTACCCGTGTAATTCAACGACAAACTTCTCTTGAGTCATACGTCGATTTCTACCGCCAATTGGGGACAGACCGGGCAAAAATGTGAAGTTGCTGTGGAAAGAAATTGAGTTCGGTTAGGTTGAAACGTAAATTATAGTAATTGCAGGGAACATTAAGAGCATTCGCTAATGTGCGACGCTCACGAAAAGTAAAACAATGAGCGCAGTCCGCTACTTTGATTCCTTAAGAAACTCATCGATCGCTGGCACGGTAATTGAAAGGTAATAATGCTTACTTAACAACATCGCCAGATCACATCGCTATGCCTTAATTACTCTATACATTGAACAAATGAGCACCCAACATTGGTTTTATCCGTTCATTCCCACCATCTAAGTCCACGTGACTACGAGGCTTTGCACACCCTAAAAGGGGCAACCATATGCCATTACCGATTTGCTTCAAGTTTTATAGACAGGAAAGTTACACATGGAAACCTGAATGGTATATATATGGATGTCCAGAAATTACCAAACTGCTTAGCAAATAAAAGTCAGTACCTCTAATGCATACAAAAGAAATCATAATTTTAGCCCAACTAATTCAAAAGTTATTACGGCAAATTCGTTCGTAACGGCCTTATATATATATATATATATATATATATATATATATACATGTTTCCGTTGATGTATTAATTGTTCCCAGGACATCATCGAGATTTAAGGGTTTTATCTTTCGTTCTTTAATAAACAAAATAAAAATATAATAAACATTTTATGATGCTTTCTTTTTTGTCATTCCATTGTCACATAGGCAAACCGATACAAACAACAGAATTTTCGCAATTTTCACTCATTTATCGAAATATCAATTGCGATAAATCGATCGCCTCGTTTCGAAGGCCATAGAATTACATACGGTCATTACGTATCATGTAGAGTTACTCAATAAGCATTGCACTATGATAGCTAAAAAAAAAAAAAAAGATTGTACAACAGTGTATTATTTGATTGACTTGAAGTACCGTAAAAATATGAATAAACTTGGACGTCTGGCCCGCTCTTATTTGAAATATAGCACACGCTTTCACTTCCAAGCACTTAACTCGTATGATCATTTGAAGAGAGGGTAAGAGAAGACTACTTTGATATTATTATTATGTTTTCAGTCTAATCAAAAATAATTAAATACAGTGCATACATTATTATTATTATTTTCGGTACCCTATGAACCCCGGACCGCGTGATGTGCTTACTAACGTAACTGACCATTCGCAAATTTTGTTCGAAACGAGCTTCAAAAATAGACATATTCAAATAGTTCTGGCTGCCGAAAATGAATCCAGAGTCATTAAATTGGATTTATTGGTAAAAACGTCGGATCAAAAATTAAAAGCTCGCTGGAAATGGCGTACAGATATCGACGCATGGAAACGCATAACTTGAGGATCAAACCACGGGCACCCATACGTCAATCCTTAAGCAAGGGGTCAACGAGATCTTTTCTATCATGGCAGCTGATAACACGTGAGAAGCAAGAATATGCATGCGCAATAGCCAACATAGGGAATTTTAGTATTCACTCAGAATAATTGTATACCAAACTCGGCGCGATTGCAGCGCAAGTACTAGGTGAGAAAAAATCTCAACACACTTGTAAAAAAAATTCGTGCACTTAACGAGAAAATACTTTTAAGCAACAACCTACCTTCAGCGCAATCATTTTTTTTCACACAACGTTGATTTTGACGGGTTTTAACTCAATCCCAATGTTTTTTGGTCACCCGAAGAAATAGTGCCAATGCTTTTAGTTTTTCAAGTTCTACGCCTTGAAACAATCGTTGCCCACAATCGAAACGTTTCGACGTCTTCGTGGTAGCCTCTTTGGTGTAGCCGCAGCTTCTATATTAGTTTTGGATTCCAGATCGCTGATACAACCAAAAAGACATTTAGTGATAAGAGCTGTGCAAAGCGAGGACTTATCAAGAAGAATCCGTATTACGCATAAGCACGATAAGTTACAGCATTTCATTAACGCATTGCATAAAAATTTTAAATCCTTAATTATTTTAGGTGATCCGTCTGATTATATCAACGCGTCTATTTTAAGAATGGAGAGAGCACTTTGGGTGGATGTTTAACCCCTTGGAGATATTTTGCTGATTGCAAGAGTTAGTCGACAACGCGTGTCATTATTGCTTTTTCTAATATACAATACTAATTCGGAAAACACCAACAGCCAACGGTAGCGACGTATAAGCTAGCATGCTAAATCTCAAACCCTCAGTAACTAGAGTACCACTTGTAGTAATCAGCCAAAAAAACTGGACCGCAAGCTATAGTATGTAGGCTTATATCGCATAGATAATACTCTGCGCCGGCGTTCACCGGCTCACAGATGTGACAAAATTCCACCGTTAGAGAGTCTTAGATGGTTATTACAAAAAAAAAAAAAAAAAACATTTTTTTTCATGTTCGACTAACAATTATCTGAATAACAACTGCTAAAATGTAGTTACACTGTAAATTTGTGACTACGGTTGAAATGGTGGTCGGCGCCGATTTCATCCGTGATACCCTTATGAATATTGCAAGAATGTATGGTAAAATGACTGTTTTTGGTTGCGTTTCTGTAAAGACCGAGGACGACATTAAGCATTTGGATAAAATAAATTTTGTTCTCTGCGCGATGGCTGCCTTACAACCCGACACGTCTACATAGACGTGTAAAGCATGATAAGGTCGATGCCTATTACACCGTCAACTCCTAATGAACCAACATTTAATATCGATTTTTTTTGGAATATGAAAATGTCAAGTGAGGAAAAAGCAAATTAATCGCAACTTGTTACTGATTTAGACAATTACTTCAGAAACAATACGCATAGGCAACCCTCCAGCAGACACGTCATTAGCCTACTCTTCCGAGATAACCTGGGTTTTTGGACGCTAATAAAATTGTTATCCTGTCTCCATGAAGATTCAGGCGCTAAAAGACCCGGGGTGTTGACGTTCGAATAAAGCTTCAACGAACAGTGTTTTATTCTAATACCGTAACGTTTTGCCTGATATAGCTAATGTATTTTCCCATTTTAGGAAGTACGAGATCACTATGGTCGCACACATCGAAAAAACACTTCTTCAAATTATGCTTCTTTCACTCACCGTAAGTTTTTACAGTTTTTTTGACGCCTAGGTATGCTTCGATTAAACAGCTTTTAGGGCAATTTCCTATATATTGGTTTCGCTTGTAGCCCATGTCTCCTTTCCGTAAATTTGAAGTTCTATATAGAAAGCGAAATAATAGGTTTTCCCAACGACAAAAAGTCTATTTAAGAAGTTTAAGGAGTAAGTTATTTAAGGAACTTCTTTCCTTAATAGTAATTTCTGCGTGAATGGTATTATCAGCAGCGCTTGTTCGCTTGAAGGGAGTAAACACAGATGAGATTTATTCGTAATATAGCTAATGCGAGATACTTCCCTTTGAGAAAGTAGTCGATCGAGTCTCGCGTACGAAGAAATATACACGAAAGGTATCGCTGGAAGATGCTTCAGTTACCTGTCAAGACAAACAATTTAAATCGTTCTGGCATCAACCTTAAATAGAAATTAATACTTTGCTTAACAAATATGTAAGGAAATCGAACTTCTCCTGGACGTTTTTTATCTAGGGGCTTGGCCCAAGTTATCGATAGACTTGGCTTATTAAATCCTGCATTAGTTAAAACTAAGTTTTTTTTTTCTCAAAAGATCTAATCAGTCGGGCTTATTCCACTAAACAGATAGCAAACGGCTTTCTCCAATTTTCTTTCAAGCTTAAAACTAGCAAAAATAACCACCGTGAGGAGAGCGTTCGATGGCGATTTAGATACCTTTTGCGACGTTAGTCCAGCCGTATTTAAAGCCATAATCTATCTTCGTAAAATAATTATAGCAAGAATATGCAACGTGTGCATCATCAGATCGCTACAGCGAATACCAATAATAAGGCCGACGTAGAGCTTCAAATGGTGCGTTTTGTTAATTTTTTCCATAAAATTATACGCCGAAAATATTTTAAATTAATTGCATAAGTCAGCGCAAATGAATCTGTATGAGCGAAGATGTTTGGGCTGAGATATTGCCAAAGGGCAAGATTTAAAAATTCAGTGTCATCCTTTTAAATCCCCACGGTTCAATTAGATGCAAGTCGCGCCTTGAATAAACAAGTACAAGTACTTTTATTTGTGAGAAACAAAGGCTCACAGTTGTTCATCCTTTGGAAGTATTCGCTAATCTATCTATGCTTTTTGTTCTGTACTACAGATAAAAAAAGAGACTAGTAAATTAACGGTGTACAGTATATGCCAAATCCATCAGCAACTGAAGGTTCTTTCCCCTTTTTGCATTTCGGATTTGAGATAGCGTCATGATTTCAGCACGCTATGGTGTCGATTCCTGATATCCGCTATGGCCAGATACACACAGTAAGCCAACAAGGGGAAAAAGCGTGGCCGATTTGTCAGCTAACGAACTTTTTATGGCTTTCTAAAATTTACAGATCGTTTTTCGCTAATTACACATTTGATGTTCAACAGCCCTTAAAACGGCAGATGTTTAGTGGCACATTATTCCATCCATTCCATTTCCATGGTAATCCGCAGTTCGTCGATTTTGAGAAAAGCTGATGCAATCGGTTGACAGACTTCCGTAACGTCCTGGCTACAACTATTTTTTCATTCAAAGCTGTCATACGTTTTGCTAGGTATAGAAGCAATGATCAATCGGCGTTTTCCCAACTGTGGAACCAGCGACTGACGAAATTTAAGTGCTTTTTAGTGACGACCTGCTATACGGCCATCATGTTGAACAAATTGTTTTGTGTAATAAAAATTAACTCCTCAAAAAAAAACTTTAAATGTCCTATCAAATCTCGTAATCCGCTAAAGGAATTATTGATCTAAATCAATAATAGAAATTCTCTTTGTTTGATTCAATATTCAAGTCTTAAAACACAAAGTAATGAGAAAGCTAGGAGTTTAGCACGGTAATATCGCTATTAGGAAAACACTCCTTCTACAGACATCAGAAACCGCATAGTTCGGCTACGCGAAGCGGGTTTGCGGGTATGATTTCAAAAGAATTAATGAATTACGCATCACGTATGGTTACAGAATATGCATTGAAATACTAAGTAAGACTCTTGGTAGATAAGAAGATCATTGGTTCAACAGTGTGTTATTTGAGAGACTTAAGATATTATGGATATATGAATAAATTAGGAGTTCCTGGCTCGCTCCTATTTGATGTATAGTAAACGTTTTTCCTTCGAAGCTTTTAACTCGCGTAATCAATTGAAGTGACACAAAAGGCACACGTCTATAATTAGCTTTAATTCTTTCAGTGCTACTATAAATAAAGGATAATTAGTTACACAGTAGGCAACGTTTAATAGACGGTGGCATTTATAGAATCAGCTAACCTGCCCATTCTGTTCCTGGAACATCATTATAACTTCAAGTTTTTTCCTCTTGTAAATTGTGTAATTACATACAATTCGTCTTACATAGATAAACATGTAATTTTAATTGACTACTCGGACGCATAGCCATCACCGAAAATTAGATTTTTTCATATTGTTAATTTTTTTGATAATAAGCAGATACATATTTTTTAATTAGATTTTCTAAAATTTACTTTACATTTGTCGCTTTATCTCTTCAATCGACATTCATTGCTACATAGGCTAAGCAGTAAGGCCAATGGGGTTTTCGCAGTATTAATTTTAAGGTATAGTTTAGGTAATACAAAAATGTATTGCATTTTTGTTTAACTAGGCGAGATTCATCGACTGGTGTTAAGGAAAACCCTTTTATATAGAATATTGTTCGAACTGCATTCCCTACTTAAGAACTAAGAATGTGATGTATGATAACGCATTGGATTTTAATACAATTCAAAGTTGGTACAAAGAAAGACATTTCCACTTGAAAAAAAAATGATCTCCAAGAGAACAAGCTATTACATGAGGTTTTTGGACCTTTTGGCGCCGTAATATTTAGAGAGAGTGCAATTTTCGGAAGCTGCATGACTCATATCCACACAGAGATACCACATTCTGAAACAATTAGCTTCGAAATGTCCCGGTGGACATCTTCGCAGATTAGGGCTTCAATAGTAAACAAGCAGCCTGGTGTCGTTACAGCGTTTGAAGAATACAAATTTCGCTGAAGAGTGGTAAGTGAATCATTCTTTAAGTACAAACTATGGGAGGCCAGATAGCTCAAGATTAGTGACAAAATTTATTGTATCGCCCAAGTCCATGGTCTGATTGAATCTTGCGATGTTTGCGGTGCATCCAATTAATGGGAACTAATATACACTTGTTGGCAAATTTGTTTATAGTTGTCTTAAATAAGATGGATAAACAAATAAGGTTGATATAGTCTGTAATTGAATCGCGATGAACGATAATGTTCTAGACCAACGTTCTTATGCCACTTTTGTGATTCCTGTACTCGCTGCTTCTAAGCAGAAAATAGATGGGTCAAGCGCAGCTAAGAACATGATAGTGGTCAGCTTGTGCATATGGAAGTGGTCCTATAAGTGCGACTGTTTGATGCAGATGTCCTCAACCCTACCGTGTAACAAGGAGTAGTTGGCAAAAGTTGCCGAAGCACAAGCTTTCGCCAAAAAGGACATTAGTCAAGCGTATTCACAGAACTGAATGGCCGACGACCTCATATCTAATCATAAGGCACTCACTCCAAACAGTTAGCCAAAATAGTTTACTGATCTTTGCTAAGAAGTTTTCCTGTATAGCCAGATGCACGAACGAAGATAACTTTTCCTTCATTTTGAAAATTTTTGCTGCTTATTTAAAAGCCGTTTTTTGGATTACTCGAGGGGATCACATTGCAGTTTACGTAAATGTTTTCTATTTATTAAACGTTTTTCCAAGTATTCAAGGCCAGGCGGAAGTGGGTTAAGGTTTTATTGTACTCGCTTGCTTGGTACTTGGTTTGTAGACTCTCGGAGGCCAGAGTGTAGTAAGCGAAGAATCACATCGTGGTGCGCCAGGCGACTTGCTTTGTAGTTTTCTGTGATAACATGTTTCAGGTTTCGCAGGTCTTATGAATTCGTGATTTATTAAGAAAGTAACAAAATGGTTTTAGTAGCTTCCATCTGAATCTGTGCGGCGTTGTCTAAAGCTAACGTTGATCGTCTACATGTAAGTCGTTCTACGGATTCTTTGAAGATAGCAAGGACGGCATACTCATGTGTCCTTGGTGCGTCGAAAAAGGTTGGACGGTAAACGTAATGAAGTGCAGGTAGCAGATCTAGTCCCAGTGCGCGCTCGTCCACCCGCAGGCACATTCCCAGGGAAAACTGATCGGTTATATCGCCGCATATAAGTCATTCCCATTGATGCGAACAAATCTATCACATTATTTCTTAATTGAAATAATGTCGTATAAGTACACACAATACCATAAAAAATGAAACTTCTGGCAGTTTTATTTTTGTTAGGTGCAGCAGAGTTTGTAGTACAGGAAGCCTAGCAAATTACGTCTTATTTACTCCAGAAAAAGATCCTCTTTTACTCTCTGACTTAAAAATAAATGCCATAGTAAACGTTCACATGTATGCTTCTTTGTTTGTTTTTTTATACCAGTGGTCTTTAAAAAAAGAGAAGCTCAACTGTAATAGAATAATGTGTCTTTATACCATTCAGAGTTACTTCAGTCAAGTCCTCCTTATTTACAAATATCTGAACAGCTTTGCTGCAGGGCGTTCAGCTAGGCGTACTTTGTTGTATGATATGTGCAAAAGATAGGAGGCTGAGAATATATTTTTCAAATTTGATATTGAATTAACGAACGTTAAGCAGTAGCATGCTCTCTAGAAACTTTACAACGTCATAAGTTGAAATGTTCAAATTTTCGCAAATGTGTTTCTCTCTATCTTCCGTAAAATAGTTTTCTTTCTTTATTATCTGTCATTTGGTAATATCTCGTAACTTGGGTGTATATTCAGGTCAACCAAACCGTGTGCTCTTCTAGCTAGTATACATATTTTGATAATAATCTAGGTGATATAAGTTGAAGCACCCGTGACTAGGCACTTTGGGCAAGCATCCCAGTCGGTTGGGACGACCCAAAGTGCTTCGTGCTTCTATGCATTATAATTCTTATAAAATCGTACGCACATCACTATGCGAGGTAGTGTACATCATAGATAAATTAAACATTTGAAAATATGAGGCGTAGCCATCTTTTTCTTCGAGACGAAATTTCATTCGGTATTTTCGTTATTTTGATCCACGACATCGATAGCGTTGAGCTGGCACCTGAGTTCCGCCACCAGTATGTCGTAATTCTGTTAACATCTGAATTCAACTTGTCTTGTTTTTATTCTCCGTATTTTGTTAATTTCAACAAACGCGCGGTAATAGCCAAAGCCGAATCTTACTAAACGAACTTTCTCCTTCTGTATTTCTTTTAAATCAACGTTCTAGTTTAGTTTAACAACAACGAAAATAGAAAAGCCGTCGCACATGTAGCGTAGGCAAATCAAGACTAACTGATTTTGTCTTGATGCGAGAAAAACGTTAGCGTTCTACTCATCGTTGAAATCTGACAATCGACCAAAAAATTCGAATGATTGCACCGATGCACAACGTAAAGTCGTTTGTATTTATTGTGTTTCACATTTGTTGGACAGCTCGTTGAGCTGAAACATCCGCGTCCCGTAATCAAGATATGTACTGTACACCCTAAGACGAAGCATAAAATTCTGATCTATAAAGGATAGGTAGTTCGATCCAAACAATATAAGCTTCACTTGTTTACATTTTTAAAATAAAACAAATATATTTTACTCCTCACATGATTATTTTACTTCTTGGTGTGTCTTAGGCCGAGATGCCAACCAACAATCACTCTCGCGGCGCGAGATTAAAGTCAAGACTAAATATGCAGTTACTGCAGCCAGTATCGGATGATATATAGGCCAGGGTGGATCAATCAATCAAACCAGGTGCCTCCGGTATAAAATTGTACGAGCCACTTCAAGCCAGTGCACTAAGAGCATAACGAAAGCAATATGAAACTATATGCGTGGAAATAAGTTAAATGAGAAGGGCGGCAATCCAGTCTGCATGCGTGTATGTCTGCGTTACAACTAAAGAAGTACCAGGGACATGAGCAAGCAGCGACTCAGCTGGGGGCGAGTGATTCCTCAAAAGGAACTTAGGACTGAGCATAAGTGTGCCTGAGGCGGCAAGCCTTTAGAGAAATAGCGGACTTAGTAAAAGAAGTGTTAAGTCCTCAACGGCATATAAACGAAGAATTATAATTCGAACCCCAAAGTACCTATAACTGTGAGGATACAGAACGTATGACAGTGCAAACTTGTTTAAAAGCCATGGCCAGCAAGGAGTCTCGTCGGCAAGCAACCTCTGCCGAGAAAAGCACTATTATAAGCGTTTGCCTTACGAACCACGCAACACTTCCTGCTGTCCTTTTAGATGAAATACAATCATCTCTTTCTATTCGGTAGTCCAGATAAATTAAGCACAGCACTTTGTAAAATATTAAATTGGAAAGAAAGTTCCGCGTTTCCTTTGGCTAACAGAAAACACCACATGTTTTTATTCCTTTGCCAACAAGTTATTATGATTTGTTTCCCCCGTCATTGTTCACGTCTTTCTCCCATTTTGATGCCAAATGATACATGCCATCCTTTCAGAAGCTAGCGGATTTTGCCTGTAACAAGTCTGCTCACTACGATTTGAGTTGTTGATCCGTAATGAAGCTGAGGCCACGAAAGTAATTGCCGACCGAGAGAAAAAGGCGAAAATCCACCTGCGCAAGGTCCGGAGAATTCGAAAAGTGCAACAAGACCAGACATTCAAAATCCGAAAGATCCGCAGCTTCAAAAAAGTTTGCTGTGTATGGCCTTGCGTTGTCATCGAGCAAGATGACCTGACCTCGTTTTTCAGGTCTCTTTCTTTATGAATAGCCTGCCTGAACCGGTGTAACTGAGCCAAAAAGACATGCCGATCAGTCTGAATCGTAGGAAGTAATTCCCGGTGAACCAGTCCCTCCCTTTATAAGCGATGCCTTAAAAGATAAAGGTTTAAACTAAGATAGACAATAATAATAATAATTATTATTATTGTTATTGTAGAGATTGAATTGTATTGTGGACCATACATATATAATTTGACAAATGGAACTACGAGGATCGTGAATTTAGTTGGCTGACTAATGTTTTTATAGGTCATCGGAAAATCATCGTAAGCTTAGCCATTT
>NW_019212969.1:159702-227161 GCF_002532875.2 Varroa jacobsoni | reverse complement strand
TAAATGATCCACCATCATACCGGTAGAAAAGTTAGCATTTATCTAATTAAAACCAATGGCTTACTGTGTACTCTAACGCCTTGGGCATCATTTTGATGCACAATTTCTGTCTACCGAAAATTCAATCGAGCAAAATATCTCTTTGCCGTTTTACCAATGAACGTACTTAACAAAAGTACAACAATTAATAGAAGAAATTTTTGATACGTATATGCGAATCATATCAAAAAAAAAAAAAAAAAACGAAAAAGTATTATTTTGTGATAAAAAGTATATTTATTTTCACATTTTTCGTAAAGCGCTCTAATTTAGTAATGTAAATACTCATATTCGTTATGATGACTCGGTCGTTTTCTTGTTTGCATCGTCCAGAGTATGCATCCTCTGATTGCACGTCCTGCTGTATGAATGTATTAAGTATTTTGATCGTCGCATTCAAATGAATCCATCTACACTATATTTCTATGTTCAATTCTCACTGCTCGTTACGTTCGTCGGGGATGGCCAAATGTAGGCTGGTTATTTTGTAGACTTCCCATATGATATTATCCTGAAGGGCACAGCTAGCCATGTTCGAGCTCTTATTATTTACGCTATTCGGTTTGTTCCCGGCAGTAAATGTCTGCGAAGTGTGTTCTTCTTGTTTCAGCTGATAGAGTCAACGTTATTGTGGACATGAACAGATATAAGGCATAGCAAAAATAGTATGAAAAGGAAAGTTGATCTTCTATGTGGACGGCTCCCCTCTCGTTGAAGGGCAGGACGTCTTCTGATACAGGGCGCATTCATTCTAGCGGTAACAATAACAGTAGAAACGCGCGTCGTATTGCTAGTCTCTTCTGCCAATTTTCTATTGACGCCAAGGATAGATGTTTGATGGACACCGGCTACTAGCAGCACTTACTACTAGACCCCTTGGCACGATACTGTGCCAGAGGACGCCTGATTATTTATAACCACTTGAATATCGAACGCTTGCTCGTAGTGGGTCGTCGCGTCTCGTTGGTGGGTTCTCTTGACGTAACGCTTTATTAGATCTCAGATAGTGTACAAGGTACATGATCAGCTATCGGGCATTTCGGACACGATGTTCATATTGGATCCTTCTGTCGAATCGCTTCTCAAAAATACCGCTTGAGTTTTCCGTTTACCTAATTCGAACATGGACTTTATAAATGGTTTGTTTGATATGCAATATAAAGTACATATTCGTGATATAATGTATATAAAATGTGCTCAAAAAAACATCATATTTTATATTCTAGTTTATTTAGTCTAGTTATGAATAACTGTAAATGGGGACAATATTGGATTGAACAGCTAAAAAAAAACGTTTTTGCTATGAACTATGTACTACAAGGGGGTTGACACTAGGGGGTAAAACAGCATAAAAATTGCAGTCCAAGTTCAATTCAACCCGTTTCAACGAGTAGCAAGCGCCTTACCTAATTTTGCGCAAATACCAAGATGCTAAAGCGATTTCCTTAACGCGTCATATTTTATATACAATTGCCAAATCTTGTTATCAAATTCATTTATCAAAATAATCCGTACGATCAATCCTTTTAGATAACGTGCGACTGCACGGATACGCTATAGTCATTACAATATGTCAGGTGCGATCATTGTTTCTTTACTACTAATAGCGCCACTTAGAAACCCATTTACTTCCCCTAATATTATCCGATTTAAATATCCAATGCCAGTACAGGCTGGATATGCATGAAAAAAGTATGAAGGGCGACAACTCTATATTAGGCCTGAATTAAAAACCACTTTGGTTCAGTAGAAAGCTGGAGACAATTCAGCGTCCTATGATCTGACAAAGGGCGCGAAACAACGGAAATATCGACCGCAAACACAATGTCTACAGGTAAGTACTCACCTGCTTTTGATTCATCGGTATGGTTAATCATTGTCACCATCGCCCGTTTAGGTAGTTTCCACCACCATCAGTCTGGTGATGATGGATCGCCCCAATAAGTTGCGACTGAAATTAGGTCTAGGCTATCCTCGTATATCAATATGATCCTATGTGGTTTGATGTATATGTGGTGGCGTTAAGTTCAATTTCGTAACTTCATTTTGTCCAAGGCTATGTGAAATCAGTATCAGTTGCGATCATCCTGAGAATGACTGCACCATGGCGCCAATAATGGGAGAGGCTAATTAGCAGAGTGAAGCTGCGTACGTTGCTGGATTTTGGGTAAGCCGTTGTCCTTTCTCCATAGATCCTACCGGCGCTGTTTAAGTATTATATTAACATAAACGTGAATATGGATACATTTTTTATATATCTCTATGCTAAATGTTTAGTGTAGGATGTATCCTTAAGTGTGATAAAGAAATATAAAGCTGGAATTCTACTGAGGCATAATTTGAGAAAATACGAGAGGAGTTGGTATCTGTTAAATCACTCTGTCCTATGCTCTTCGATAGCTTATCTATACGTAAATATTGCTGTGCTTCATGCCTGCATTCTACCTAAAAATAACAGCCAAGCGCCTCTTGTTAAACTTCAGGCTCTCACTAATGTGCCGTGAAACGTAAAATATATTTATCCTTTTATTCCATCCGAAACCTCAATAATCGGGATAGCACGTAGGTACTGTGCAGGTACTTTGGCCAGCCGAAATTATATTTCACCGTCTTGTACATTTCATAATAATATTCCAGAGAACGAGCTAACGAAAATGGCTAGGGCCAAATCAATAATGTTACCAGTTCGTTTCGTCGAGGCTTTCCAGGAACTTATACACACGTCATGACACATGTCGTACCTTGCAACGGTCAATTCAAGCATCATTCCAGGAATTGGTACCGCTCCCACAAATCAGTGCCGTGCTAAACCTTACGGGAAACCATTATTGCATTTTTCCTTTTTACTGTCTATATCAGCAAATAACTATATGTACATTATCCGTAAAAATTTCGTCCATTTCATCTGCTGCCTCATCCCGCTCCTCCCAACCAACTTGGCGTGCCAAAAAGAAGGAGAACAATACAACAACGTTCGGCGGTACCATCCGAGACGTTAGCGTAACGTCGTATCAGCATCGTGCTCATCACCACTGCATCCAGTCTGAAACACAACCGGTATTACGCAGCGCTTCCCAAGCCCGGATCCAAATTTACAGCCAACACAAATTGGGCGCAGCTGTGCCGCCACCTATACGCCCCCGCATGACGACGCTGCGTGTTTTCTTCATGTAGCTGGAGCGCAAAGTCGACAATACGGTTCTGCCTAGAGAAAGCAGCAAAGTGACGCTTGTAAAGACGCCGACCGTCTCGTCCATGCCATGCGCCACTGACATTGTCATTACGGCTCTGAACATGAAACATGCTATTGTACACCCATATATTTAACTGGCGCTGTTTGCTACTAGCTGTCGTACACTGCTTGCATTCAGCTGTTGGCATGGTGTTCTTGAGCAGTTCGAACAATCTATAGAGTGCAATATAATAACAAGACCGTCCACTTACGAGCGTCTCATGTTGGTAAAGGCCAGGTAGGCGGCTCACATGGAATATCCATTGAATTCGGCTGCTGCGTTAATGGCACTCTTCACTGCCGACAGGTAGGCTGTATATACGTCATGGTCGGATCCGCGCACATGCAAAAGAGGAAGATAGAGAGAGCTTCAGCCACACGTCAACCAAAGGCCGAAATAACTGCGGCAGAAAAAGAAATCATCACAGAACGTAACTGCAATAAGCTCGAGTTCCGTACTTTATTCCAGCAGTGCAGTAGAAACAGTTTGTAACAATGTAAAATACGAGTTTATGTAAAACTGATGCTGGACGGATAACAAATCATCTAGCAAATGGATTTAGCTGATGATCGATAGAACAGATCATTTCATGGATTGAACAATTGACAAGGAATACGTACGGGCCGTTATACATGGCTCGAGTATGTATGGTACTGATGATGTAATTTGTAGTGTTGAAACCGACGGTTATATAGACTCCATACTATTGATTGAGATTAGCTCATTTCGGTATCAAATTCTGTTGCTCAATGAACGGTTCGTCAAAGCATAACCGGACAATTGTCATAGGAGTTCCTTCGACCTCCCTGTCAGTCTAACTCAGAAGACGCCTGACCCTACGGCGACAAGCTACAACTATGTATTTATATATGTCTATTTCACACTAACAGCTATCTCTTTAGCGTTCGCTTTTAGGCGTCCACCATGCGCGGTTAGCTGTCTGCTATCTTTAAGTTCAGCCGTATCAATTATTCATCAAATCCCGTATTGTAGCAGCTTTGCGCTGCCCGGCATCACAACTGCAGTTTGGTAAGGATTACAGGTCAGCCTAATTCACGTTAAACACTCGAAGCGACGTCTGAGTTACTCATTCCATTTTCTTAAATTTACCTATAACGTGGTGAGGGAGGCGAGCATCTCAGGGCTCAGGCGGCTCGATTCAAGTCAGTCACGTGTTACTACAGGCCCGTAGTAGCGGTCGCGTAGGCAAAAAGATAACGAAATTTAGGGGAGGCAAGCGATTCCGCATTGCTGTGAACGCGGTAGTTCCCAATCATTCGACGTCTATAGCACCAAGACAGCTACCTTTTCGTGACCGGGAGGCACCGAAACGAAGACGAACGTTTTGGCTGCTCCCTCGCTTCGACGGGTTAACCGCTCTTTCTTTTGAATTCTTCAAGGCCCGTTCAGTGACGGAACCATAGTCGTGAGTTGGAACCATCATTGATCGGAACGCAGTACAGCACGAGAAGAAGATATAGAGAGTCGTGCCCATAAAGGACAGTCGAGTATCGGAAACATCTGATCTGAACATCGTCGTTATCACCATATGATGTGAGATTATTAAGCGGAGGGGCGGGGAGAGGGGGCTAACGTGTCCTGTCGAATCAACCGGCAACCATTGGTGACTCTGACGCGGCGCAATCACAGACAACGAGCTGGACCTGCCGCTTTTAACGCTATAGATACGTGCCCATGTTTAACTATTTTCAAGAGGCGGTGAAGAGCTGACCCAGTAAACAGCTTTGATGTGTAATCCTAGCTGGCTATTAACGGTGCCGATATGGTCATATTGTACAATAGTCAAAATTGTAGACGGTCAACCCCATTATTATGATTGCACAATATTTGAGCAGAGTTCACAGGTTTGCCATTAGCTGATTACGTATCGAGAGTCGGAGATGGATAAATGGCTTATTGAGACATTAAGGAGAACATCGCCACCGTAAACGATGCATTTCCGATTTAGATTCCAGTTTGGGTTCGACTGGTTTGTTCTCTGATGCTCAGCTGACTTCCACTGAGAAAACGTATCCATCGTTTATCATCATGACTGTTACTATTGCCTTTGTTAGTGTTTTCGGAATATTGTAACTTGCGTTGTCATTATATGTCCGTACATCGGCTGGTCGTTCGTCTCACTAAGATTTGCTGTTCATCCCGCGCTACGATAGGTCTTCTGAAAAGATCCGAACGGGTGTTCATCTCTTATCTGTGCGTTCCTGCGCACATATCAACACCGAAGATTGACTAACTAGGATCGCTTATGTGCGTATGATAATTTGTTGCAACTAACGTTCCACAATCACTACCGGTACCAAAAGCTAACAACATGGCTGTTGTTCCTGATGCTGCTGAAGGAATTTGCCAGAGGTTACAAGCGAGCAAGAAGACGGCCAGGTGCCTGTGGTGTGGCTGGGGCCGGCAGCGTCCCGTATTTGTCCTCTGTCGTCTCTTGCTGCCGCATTTTCAACAAGATCAGCTGATGATGATGACGACGACGAGGACGTTCGACGACTGGTGACACCCACGACGATGATTACTGACACGTTATGCGAAATAGAAAAAAAAAAGATGCAGTGGGAATAACAAAACAAAGATGTTTCTTATTTTTATTTTATTTTCTTGTCGCTTACGCGGTTGCTCTTATTGGCGACATATTGATTAAAAGAAAGATCAGTTTGATTTTATTTTACAGTTGCAGTAACAGTAGGGCCCTATGGGGCGATAATTCTCAGTTGCGTTGGATTGATGTCTTATTCTAGTTTTGTGTGTTCATTATGGTTCCGCTAATGACGAATAGTACATGAACTGTATGAACGAGGAAATGTTATTTATATAACATCATCGTGAGGATGGGTAGCCGGTTGACTGTAATCGATAGAGTGTAAAAGGACCCCACCGAAAGGCGGGGTTTTTTTAAACAGCGACATTGGCATGCCGCTGTATAGAACACTGTATAGATTTCTGTCGTTGTTGGTGATACGGCGGCGGCGGCGGCGGTGGCGGCGCCTGCTGCTGCTGCTGCTGCAGAAGTCAGAAGGAGACGTCTATTTTCCAACGGGTTCCCCGCTACATTTCTGACACTTTTCGTTTGGTGGCACACTTTCTTCCTTGATTCATTTGAGTTCTGACGTTTGTGAGGACGTCGGCACCAACTCTCAACAACAATGGCAACGATAGTATAGACGTCCTGTCTCATGCGAGCCCCCGTTCGGGAGACTTGGAACCAATGGAGATGGTAAAGCGATTGAAGGCTGCACTGCTTATTGATACCGCCGCTTTAAGGGGGGGGGGGGGTGTTAGACAATAGGAAATACGAAATAGAAAAATTCCTCTTGAAACTAATTTCAGGGGAAGGAATTTCCTAGGAGTAATATCTGGTTTAATTTAGATTATACCTGAATGCGCGAGTATGACAAAATGATTAGCAAATGAATGCATTTTGTTGTAACATATTATATAGTTGACGACTGAGTCTGCGATCTACTGCAATGATGCAAGGCTCGACAGTTCAGAGTTATGTATATTGATACATTAGACGTTAGGAATTGAGGACTAAACAAATACTCGTTCGTTCTTTCGATAATATTTAGTTAGTAGATACGTAGGCTTTTAGAATATAGCGGACTCTCGCCAGTGGTAAACGAATGAAACTGATCTATACTAACGACAGACCCACCCGTTGCTTCTATATCGTCTTAATGATGCCACAGTGTATAGAAGAAAATACGTGGGTCTCGTATAACGTATGGCCACGTTCGCCTTAAGGTGGCAAGGGTGGTTTAAAAATGCTTGCTGCATCGAATACCCTTCTTAACCTTGCATCGTGTGTGAGCGTTCGAGAAAAAAAAGTCCTAAAACGAAGCTTCTTTTTAACTTTATATCGAAAAATCATGCATATCCTAGACAAATTCAGTTAAAATTTGTTTCTGGTGCCTGGTGATCCCCCCCCCCCCCAACACACACACACACTCACTCACTCACTCACTCATGCCCCATCTAATACACTGAATGAACATCGTCTATTGGCAATAATGCCACATAACGTTACCCTCTGGTTTCATCTCACTGTCATCGAAAATACGTCTATGTCGTTTCCCGCTTCACTCATAACTGAGCGGTCCAAATCGTATGTTAATACTCAATACACAATTATCAGGTCTGCAGGTTTTCGTATTACCAAGCAAAAGTACTTTTTTGTTCTCAGCAATTTAAGTGCGGTTCCATTTGCCAAGAGTTATTTTTGCCTTTTTATCTACTAAAAGGCCGCCCTTTTCCTAATATGAGAGTGAAAGCTCTGCGAAGAACGGGGCTGTGTGTTAGCGTTGGACTCCGCGCTGTTTAATAGAAAACCAACCTGTTATTTATTTTTGGCTTCGGTGAGCGACTCTCGATTAACCATGGCTGAATATCTCCCGGCCGACAAACGTTTTTTTTGCTATATATCGCTCTGTATGTACTGGGCCGATCATCATCAACGCACTCTTTATCCCTTTACTAACAGTTAACTAATAGCGATCAAGCTGAACTATTAGCGATGGTGATTTGCTCCAGATGTTCGAACACTTTGGTTTTACTTAAACGCCCTTACTGGTAGAAGGGCATACTTCTGAAAAACCGGGGTTTTGCTGTGTTAGTCCTCACCGGTGAGGGTGTGTTCCTTTAATGTGCCGTTCCGCTGGCTTCATATGGTCGAAACACGGTGGCTACATGCACTACGTCTGAGTCAACTTCTGAATTAGCTATTGGCCTAGTTCGAAAGATGTGCTCGTTTATGTAATGTCATCCCTATAATTTTATGATGCCGGAATACCTGCTCGAGGATATCGATTATTATAAGTGGACTTTATTTTTGAATACCTTTAGAATTTACCTTTGAATACCTTTTGAATACGTTTACTGTTTTTTTTTTCTGAAAAGTTAGTTTAATTGTAATCTATTTTTTCATAATCAACCTACAAATAGTTAACTCAAAATGATTACTGCGGCACATTCAGTAAGGTTGGCTCAAGGAGTGACCTTAATTTGACAAGCTCCGATATTTAAGCGGCCGCCCACAGTGACAACTATCGTATAACTTCGTGAAGAGTATTAGCCTGAATAAGTGGGTAACAGCAATGGGTCAGATGTTCCCGTGGTGAGGAGAGTGCTCATATTTCGGCCGCTAATTTTAAAGACATTCAGGTTAAGAGGATCGAAAGTTGAAATCGGGCCTAGTCGTACTTCGTTGCATGCTCTGAGAGAAATTAGTTAAGGCAACAGCATCCAAGGTAAACCTCAGAAAAAACGGTAGGTCTAATCCCGAAGACAGACTCATGCGCGCATCTAATCAACCTCTCTTGTCAATAAATGCTATCATTCACGATTGTCATTTGTACTTGTACCATCTTGATCATCTGAATTACTGCATATGAAGAAATCAGACCCTTTTCTGAAACTCTGTTACGTTCGTTAAGGACAACACTGGAGCAGATTCGGCCTACTGGGTCGTGTTGTTTCATGTCAATTTCCGGTCGGTGCAGCACACAACTATGGGTATCGCTATGCTAGTGTATTCGATTTTTTTACTCGCTGATTATGCTCTGTTAGCGGCTTTCAGAGTAACGTTTTTTTTTTTGTTCTCCACAACCTCTCATCGACTTCTATGTAACTACTGCAATTACAAGCAGTTAATGTATAATCAAAACAGTTCCACGAATTATTATGGATTTCCGCGATATGTATCGGGGAGTGAACCTGGACCTCCGGTATAGACCTACTGTCGTAACATAGTATTAATATACTAGGGTTAGTATGATGGCGTATCAAAAGCGCCATGGCCACTTAATCCTGCCATGGCGCTGGAGACTTCGGAGGAAACGCTAACCTAACGCACCCTGCAAATGATTCCATTCATGAAACCCCAGCTGAAACGGTACCACCTAGAACCTGCAGAGCAATTCTGTTTGGAGAATATCAACCATCTTGGTCATCGAACTGTTAAATAAGAGGCGCACAATCATAGCAGTGCTTCAGCTTTAGTCATGAAGCACCGATATTCAAATAGGAAAAAATATAACCTACCTTGCACTTGAGTTGACTGGACTCCTTTGTGCATGGGAGCACATAATTATCGAAATGCTAACTATCAAAAAATATATAATAAGATTTCTGGGGATACGAGTTGCATTTAAAAGACATATATTCCAAATGAACGATAATTAGAACGACACGCGTTAAATTTTGCTGCGACAAGCGAGTATATCCACGCATTGTTACATTGCGCTACGAGTGGTTCAAAAGCGATGAAACCTAAGGTACAATACGAGTGCGCGCGTAGAGAGCTGAAGACGCAGAGCAATTGACCTCAAACAAAAATCTTAGCGCTCTTTGATGATATCTAACATAGTTATCAATTATAATATTATCTCTTATTTTAACATCCAATCGTTAGTTATTGATTCCTTGAGTATCATCAAAGATGGTGTTATCTGAACAGTGGCTTTTCTACCGGAGAAAAGTTTCATGAAATTCTCTGCGCCATGACACTTTCCTTAACAGAGTCAAGTGGCGTAGGTTCTCCGATCTATTATCAACGAAATTTACGTTGAAAAAGATTAGATTGCAGTTCATCCCTGTCAGAGTCAACGCGATGCTTATAAATCCTTTAGCAGATCAGTTGCAACGTCTGTCGGATCAAGATTCAGTTTTATTACGGACGCCGCAATGTATTGAAAGACAATGTGCGGTATAACAAAATTACAACTCGAATGATTCCTAAGGCACATTTGCAAGTATTTACCGAGTGTTTGGTGCAAATTCTCTAGGAACGGCCTAAAAACTACAGCCCTTTCTGCACCAAGCCCATTTCCATCGCACGGCGAGACTTTCGTAAGTTCTTTTCTTTGTAAAGCTGTCAAACAGCAATAGCAGTTCGTCCTATCCAATACCCTTGCCCGGTTAACCATTGCAATTAAATACAATCGACATATGAAACAATAGGTACTCTAAGTATTAATTAGTGTTTTAGGGTACTATATTGGTTTGCTTTGACGACGCGTGTTTCAACTGTAGACGCGACGACCCCTTGTCAGCCATTTCTGTAAAAAATCGATGTAGAGACAGGCTACCGTTAATTAAATTTCTGTCCCCTTGTATTGTGCAGTTGCGTTCGTTGTCAGCAGTACTACTAGGGACAATCTATACATCAGCAGTTTATATCTAACGGTTGAAATGCATTACGCTATATTGAGCCTTGGAGAGGGGCCTTAGTAAAGAATTTTCAGCCCTTGGATAGTCCCAGTCCAGGACAAATTGACGACTGACTTAGGATTTGTTTGTTAAAAATTCCACACAAATTCACTTTTTAAACATGTTCCTCCAACATGTTCATCTTTCTATACGTCGAATTCCCACTTCCGCTGCGATCACTTTGGACTTAAACTTCCATAGAAAAGCGTTTGCTCATGCTAGTTTGTGTTAGAGTACTTCGATCTATTAAAAACCGTATAAAAGTTCTGTCTTGAGTGACGGAAAACCGCGGCACAGCGAGCATATACACAACGTCTGCACAATCCGGTTTAGTCAATTTCAATGAAATTAGCTTGCGTATTAGTGTGAACTCAATGGGTCTGATGTACTGAAATAGATAAAAGTTCCACATACGAGCCGAAAAATAGCGGTAGACCCGGGACCGGACCCGCGGATCCGAATCATCAGATGTCATGCCCCTCTTTATCAAGATGGACAAAGGTTGGAAATTGATTACCAGTTGTTGCATTTCGGGCCTGATTGAGCTGGCCACTTAGATAAGTCGAGGTTTTCTTGGAGAAGATCGCGACTGTTGTCCGGAACGGCACGGGGGTATGATTAGCCCACTGTGAAAGCGGCATTGTATCCCATGCTGAATGCTTATCAAAAGTGTTTAATGTGTCATTGAATGACTATTATCGACGCGGTAGAATTCGATGCAGCGGTGATTGTATATCATTTGGTCGTGCAGTACAATCTGTGTAAAATGACGCGGTTGCATTCTTCATTATCTTCCTATCTATGCGTATATCTGTACTTGAAATTTCGGAAAATGATAAATCTTCCAGAAAAGATGAATCAACCACTCATCCACATCCCTTTTAAACAAACTTGTTTAGCTCATACAGGTTAACCTTGCGGAGGTAGGCACGTAGAGACGGTACCAGTTTGCGATTTCCGATGACAGGCTACAAAAACGCGAATTCATTTACAATATATTTACACGCTCTTAGTAGAAAACCTCCATTTTATGGCCAATACTTCAGCAGGACAATAGACCTGACCGCACTAAAATGTATTTCTATTAAATCTCCTGTCCAGCCTGCTTGAAGGTAGATCTTATATGTATGTTGGTAGAGAACCTTACTTAAATAACAAGTACTCCAAAACGATATAAGAAAAGATCGACCGTTTGGAGTAAACACGACCACCATGAATAGAATCTTGTTTGTTCTAGTATGTGTGTGGCTAGCTGAACGTGAGTACCTATGGCTAGTTATGTGACGAGCCCGGTATCTCAGAGTGAAAGTACGTATAACTTTCGGTAGCAGTAAATGTAGCATATGCACCTATTAACAGCGTCTTGAAGCCCTTTCTATATTTTGCTTTTGAAAAAAATCTTACATTTTCTCCTTTTCCGTATTAAGGTATCGCTCGCGCTAACATTCCAGGATAAAGCGGTGCCCACTGACGTATAGTCATCAGGTTCTAAAATGTGAAACTATATTGTGATTTAATAACTTAATTGCAATAAATAAAGAAAGAAAGAAAGAAAGGCTAACTTTTTTTCTGGACGGCAAAAAGTTGCCATTTGTTTATAACATTATATAACGACTGTTAGATGCATAGGCATATATGGTTAACCGGGTGGCCAACTTGCTTAGAACTTTGGTTATAACGAACTGGATCACCAGCGGTAATATTTCTTTGAAAGCAATGTGAGGGAGGCAAGCAAATAATATACTGTAAAATTCCGTAGTACTATCTCGGTTAAGCCTTGCCATTTTTGTCATTGTCGCCTAAAAAATTGTTGTCGCCTAAAAAAACTCAAGCGTGCGATGAAATTGAAGTTTTCTATAGTGGCTTAGTCCCCTGGAGCCGATCTGGTTCGCACTTCAGTCAAACGTTAAGGAAATTTTAGGAAGAGGGAAAAATCTATTTCTCGTATACAACAGACAGACGTTCGAAGTATAAGCCTTTCTCGTCATCTTTCCAAACAATGGATGCTTGTCTGCCACAGTCTTTACCAGGTCAGCTTTAGCCGGCGCACTACGGTTTATCTATCTATAAGGTTCAAAAAAACACCGACGGATATGCGCAGAGTTGTACAACTACCATAGTTTAATCCAGTTCTTTGCTATACTTATAGATAGGCACTACTCGAAAGGTGGTAGCATCCGGATAATAGAATCTGACACAAGATGAGCAACAGTATTCACCGTATACGTACAAAACCTGACCGCAAGAGATACGGCTGCGATTCTTCTAACACAGTTCCTTCCGCAACGGATTCGTTCGTCCACGAAATCGGAAAGATTGAGAAACCTTTTTCTTCTTCTTCTTCCTCCGGCTTCAGCCAGTTTTCGCTTCACCTAGCGCCAACCAGACCGTTACACAATAGCCGCTATACTTGAACAGGTATCCTAAAACTCTGGATGGGGAGGCGGGGATGTTTACTCCATCAGAGGCGTTGTATTGATACAACGTCAAACACATCTTCCTGAGAGAAGTTTATGGTATTGTATATACGATTGTGCATGTTATACAAAACATTTAACAGGAGACTCTTCGGAGACGCTTTCATGCTTCCCGGGGTGGCCATGGTTTATTAGCAGGCCGTCAGTCAATCGGAAAACAACAGCAACAGCAAGCATGGGCTCAATGCAACTGAAATTCAAACGTAACCCAGTATGCGTAAATAGTAGTATAACTAACTCTACTGTATTTATAATCATCAATTGATACTATCTAAGAACTGTCGACCAACGGCGTTCGTCATTGTCACTAGTCACTGACGGTGCTTCTCGCACAATACGAATTTTCAGTTTTTTGAATGATCACGAGGGCAGCGCGCTTACTGAAGATCTAAATCATTAGTTGTTTTTCAGCCGTCCATTATCATTATATTGATAGAAGTTACATGACGGTATTTCGATCTATCGTAGTCATCGCGAAATACCGGGAAATTACCGCCAGTCGTGTTATACGCGCCCCGATAAATGGAAGGACTCAATGTTCTTTTAGCTTGGATTTGTTGTCCGATGTAAGTAAAAGCTTCGTCGTTGTTTCATGAAACCCACATCCGCCCAAATCCAAATAAAGCGACAATTACCTTACCCTTATTTACCAAAGTAATAGAATTACTTGCACGCTTACACCGGTAAGTCTAAAATCTAAAACAGAATATGGATTCTAGGCTACATCAAATAGGAGTAAATTTGGACGACAATATGGAACGCTGTGCGCCCCTTGTGGACTTTGTCTACAAGTCAAAGTATATTAACATGCTTGCTTTCAACCTAAAACCAAAAACTTGGAGCTTAGCAATTATCTAGAAACTTAATGTGTAAACTTTTTTTTTTCTGTGAAATAGTAATTTAAGCAATTAGCTTCGATGATCGGCCTGGCTAGCAAATGTACTATTTGTACCGACCATTATAGAAAGTCTATTAAATGTCGCTGGATGAATTTGGGCCGACCGTCGTATAACAACGCTATCTGGAAGACATCCCGAACTGAGAGTTCAACTAGAAACTATATCGATACTAGAGAGACGACTACATTTTGCTGAAGGCCAACGCATATATCCCCGAGTATCGATATTGAAACCGTTAGTTTAGTGCTCGAGGTCGATCTATTTCTAATTAGGCCATTGCAAGGTCCTGCCAGGATCGTCTAATAACACTTCGTTACCGTTTACGGTTGAACGCGTTTTCATGCGCAGTATTTACGTATAAAGTATTCACTGTGACGTTGTCAATGAAGCTGTTTCGTCGAGCTTCGATATTTTCGAATGAATATTTTATATCTTCTAATGCTTTATCAACACCTAGTATAAGAATTAAATAAATTATTAACATTATTAATAACATGGAGCTAATGTGAAGCTGCAGTTTGTGTTTATAAGTAATCTTTGAGAACTTCGAGAAATGATTAACTTATTTAAAGAACTCACGCTTTTAAGCCAATATTTATCATAGGTATATATCATGGGTATATATATATATATGATGTCTTTACTTCTAAATCGGCAATCGCTACGTTCATTTCACCTAATAAATGTTTAAAAACGTTGCTATAATATCAACATAAGATACAAGAATTGAAGCAAGCAATATTGAAAATTTCATGCTAGTTTAGACCTGTTCTGATGTAAGGGCTCGAAATAAACAAATTTAGTACACATTTCACAGTTTCTGGTCCTGATCTTCGTCTTGAGAGGCCTAGAAGTTGCGGCAAGCCAATCAATCGAGCTGCCAGCATCATGTATGTTTTATTGGATCGGGTGGCTGCGATGTTGTACGCTGCCGTCTGCATCATCATTGAGACATAAGTAATCGCTGACTAACAGAACCCGCGGCATGGTACTCGATACAGCGAGCAGCTTTTGATGTACACTCCTGCCCCTATATTGCATAAATACGTATATAGTTAATAACTACATACAGGATTGGCCATCAACCAGGATCCGACTTCCGTCAGCACTCTGAGTGGCATGGCTGATGCGTCGAATCAGCAGGTCAGAGGAACCATGGCTCGGGCGGAGGGGTCATTGGGATTAGTACTTGGACTGTATAAAAATATCAATGGCAATAATTGCTGTTATCATGGTGATCGTGGGTATCGATTGTAGGGATTTGTTCAGGGCGTAAAAGACGGGGAATCAGAAGAAGGGACGAACCATAGTTGCGCAACTTAAACAAAAGACTCTTGATAATGAAATGGGTAACTTGCCAAAATTGTTCACTGGAGTGACGGAACTCGTTTGAGAGGCGTCATCTACCGGTGCAGCAGTTGGATCGTAGCGACATTTCCAAGAAGAGGAAACTGAGGGGTAGAACAAAGCGCTGGCTGCGACTGGGACTTTCGACGATTCCGATGGGTAGTTGAACAACGACACGAATAAATTTCATCTGCCGTCTTAACATAAACAGCACTAAAAACATTTTTAAGCTTCTGTGAAATATTTAAAGTTATTCTCGAAATGTATATAAAAATGTACGTTATGGTGAACTGATCGTTAATGTTTAATATCATTTGACTCTCTCTAGTGAATTTTGATTTTTGTTACTACCGTGATACAACGGCTCTTTAAGTTTCTTGCGGATTTGTTTCCGCGACTGAGCTGGAACATGTTCAGTACTACAAACCGCTGTTAACATAAACCAGTAAGCCGTTTTTTCAACGTATTTATTATATCATAGCTACGCTGAGAGGACCCTTAGCAACTGTCTTGCCGTTCAGTTGCCAGCCATTTCAAAGCATTTTTTTTTTTATAAAATAGTAATTACTGTAAAGTTTTTCAAGGCTCGCGGCTATTTCTACTGTGCAAAATATTCCAGAGGCTAACGAGAAATTTCTATAGAAAATCAACGCCCTTCTAAAGAATATCATACCTGCTTAAGCGCAATTTAAGCTTTATATAGTTTATTTAAAAATTTCCGGATAGGATATAGGATTTTGTTCCTATATCACCGTAAGCAATATACGCGTGCCAAATGGCAAAAGAAAAAACTGGCATCGGTCTTCACCGATCATTCCATTCTCTTCCCGAAAGCATAGCTCAAGCGAGGTCGGGGAGGAACGCTTACCGTGAGTTCACAATACATTCCGAACATACATTTAAGGACGTGTTCTTTGCTACAGAGAAGGGATAAATTGGCAAACTAATTTAGGAAAAAATATCCTTGGCGAAGAAACAAGAACGGTCAACAGTGACACGAGATACTGACGTTTTTTTTTTAGTGATCCTCATATGATTTCATAAACGATCATTAGTTCTTATCTAGTCAGTTGTGCACAAAAGCATAGACAGAAAATGAATTTTATCGATATAGGGGTGAAAAGGACCGGTGTCTTTGTGCCTGTGTTTGCAGCCAGAGGTGCCTCTAAGAATGGTTTGGATAAACTAGCTCGCATAAACATAATTAGGTACCGTGCGCCGTAATAGATATGATCAGCATCCGTATAAGAACATGTTGATTTTGTTCGAACGACATGGATACGCCTGCTCAAGGTTCAGCGTATGTTGTCCTTTGTGGCAGAGGGGCCTGGGGGGCTTCGGTGATCAAAATAGCTTTTCTTGATTGTAGGTCGCAGTAGATATATGCACGTGTTCAAAGTAAAATGAGGAGAAAATCATCACCTTCTTCACGCTCATGGCTTTTCAATGCCATGTATTCAATATGTTTCATAAAAGAAAATATTCAACATTTTAGAACTATCTCGCTTACGACTCGTAGCGTTGTAGTAAATAAAAGTCGAAAAATGACAAACCTGCTTGAATATTGCCGTAAATGTAACGGTGACTACAACAATAGAGAGATAGCGAAGATCAGTTAAAGCTCAAGCAGAAATCCATACAGCCATAGCGTTTTACGGGAGATATATTCCTATTCCTGTTCACCCTGAATAGCTATGCACAAGTACCGAGTAAGTTTCGCAAATTGTTGCTACTGCTGCTTAACGAACTCGTGATGCATCACGTAAGTCTATCTTCTGGTCGTGCAGCCACGAATTTGAGTTAGTTATCTAGTTATTTTAATGAATTCTGAAATTTACGATATTTATCTCGCCTGGGAGGTCGGCTTCAATCGGGCATGAATCCCCGTCTTACTGTAACGCCAAGCGTCCGATACCAAAGAATTCATTGCTCTTTTGAACAATTTAAGCATCACATTTGCAACGTATTAGACGTGCCTGACTTAAGGACACAACTCTTTGAATACAAATACAATAGATGGGTCAACGTAGTGTTTTTTTGCGGCGAAGCTCTTTTCAGCTTTTTCAGCGAACCCCTCCACTGGGAAACAGAACCAATGCGCCCAAATGTCCAAGTCAAATAGCTAACCCCATCAGTTTATGGAGGCCGTACGCGCTGAAAAATGTGTGCCGGTATATCGTGGGAAACTGCCAATAGCTATTCAAATCGAGTACCATTCCTATTTCGGATCGAGATTTTGGCACATATTTATATCTGCCACCCTTCTGCTTAGGCGGTTCTCAAGCCATTTCTGCAAGTATTCCTCCACGGCCACATGGGCGGGCAGGTGGTAATCTATCAGGGCTTTAAATATTCGTGCAAACACCTCCAGCTTTTGAACTTCCATATGTTCATTGATTTTAGTGTTCGGTGCTAAAAGGCCATTTATATTTTGATTGAAGCGTAATCCAACCTATACTGTGAGCTGGGGCCAGAGTACCTATTATACAATTTAAGCCGGGCATTTAAAGTTCTCAGCCAAAAAGATATGCACCAAAACCAATTGTCAACCACAGCGGTTCTGTTGATTTTTCCATTTTTCGTAGTTGTGCTGTGTCCAGCTTTTCGGTTCAACGCGGAGTACACATACGAAAAGCGAGTCGCATCACTCTTGTCGCTTCATTGTATCCAAACAGTATCTGTGTTCACCTCAATACCTGACAAGAACAGATGTGACAACAACAACGTCATTATGGTTATCGGCCTGTCGGTAGCGGCGTCTGCTTCGATAGCTGTTACTTTTGCGGTTCCAGTAGCAACAGTGGCAGTAATGACAGTTCGCCAATGCGGTTTCGGTATCAGCGACGTCGAACAGCGCCCGCCGCAGTGGCCGACAGCAAAAGATGCCAAGATAAGATTCACTTACTTCCAACACTTCACAATAATATCTCGTCGTTCCTTTTAGCGCGTCCTCATTGAAGAATATCACCTCGCCACATAGCAGGACGGAAAGACAAGAGAGCCATTTAGTGATTGTAATTCTGCCGTGTAATGTAAAATCTAAACGTGTCGCTTTCGCTGCTTTCCGCAGTAGGCTCCGCAACTAGACGGCCCATATGGACCAATTAGATTACATTATATCACATACTGTCATACCAAATACAACATGCTGCTGGGCCCGTCGCTTGTCAAGGTCCTCCTGACGTACGTAAAAGCGGTCCTGAACTGTTAGGAGAAGCTAACAACAATGTAGATTTATCCGGTTCTTCATGGCGTCATCGGGTCACTGAGAAACGCAAAGATTCTCCAAATAGACGAAATACGAAGCACGGTACGAATATTAATAATTGTTGTTGTTACGTTACCGCAAGCTTTTTATAATATTCCATCTAGATATCACTCAAATCCCTATTTCTAGTTAGATAATACTTTTGATTGAAAAGAAACGAACGATGACATGATTTTAGAAGGCTATCACCACAGTCGGGCACTACCGTCTCAATACGTTTATTCCGGACACCAAGATGAATTGCTCGTGACCGTCATCACGGCTTCGACGTGATCGATTCGCCTGCCAGTCTACCTTGCCACTGTTCCTGACAGGTTAAGCTTACTGATTTGTGCGCTATGCCCTCATTTGACGCACCCGCCTCCTGTGCAAATTATTGCCATCTAAGCTGTCAACCTGTACTGCTTACCACAAAAATTCATAGCATCGACAGATTCAACCACGAACCTTAATTCACGGAATACGGTCCCCAGCCGAAATGTTTACTAAACCATTTGCGCCAGATCAGAGGGGGAGGGGGGGGGGGCGCCTATGAACCGCTTCCGTGAATCGGCCTAGAATCCACAGGCACAGGAACGATAGATCGCAATGCTGTTCGATAGCAATTAATTTAATATGGCTCGATTGTGCGCGTTTGCCGAAACACTCTTGGGTCAAACACAATTTGATGCTTATGCTAACCGACTGCCTAAGACAGATTGAACGTTTGTGTCAAAAGCAAATCTTACAAAAGTTCACCAAATGTCAATAACCTGTAAAATACCTTGTCCTCTTTAGCGACAGGAAAAAATTCAGAGGTGGATTCGGTAAATGGAGACGTGCCATAGTTGAGTAGTCGTGAGTGAATGATTCTACGGGTATGAGTGCAGATATGTATGTACCTTAATGGTAAGTGAGACTATCGTATCTATCGTCGGTGTCAGAGTTTTCGTCTGCATGGAAAAATGCTGTTGAAAGCAATGGTTGAAGCCACCCATAAGCGCTAACTCCGCTGATGCGCCGCCGTTTCTATGACAGGAACTCAACTAGTTGTTCTAAATAAATCTTAGTCTGAATAGAATTTGCTGACTCGATCGGGCGCAAAAGTTCTTTGACCAATTATATTGAAAGCGAGTCTCTGTTGGAACATTTGGGAAAGAACTTCAAGTCGTCTGCTTCCTGTAAATTATCGAATAGCCAATGGTGGTCGCGTTCCTCTTGTAAATAGCGAGAGTTGAAAGAACTCATTAAGGCTATATGATATTAAGTGAGTTGTTAAAATAGCCCACTGATCAAATACTTTGCTTATATCTCGGATGACTCTTGACTTTGCATTGGCTAGTGTATATACTAAACTAAAGAAAAGTAGTCACAGCGTTCTATGGCTTGTTTCACGCTTACGGGACACACGCTTGCATCTATTGTGGGTAATAATTCACGCGCCGTTACAACAATATGATTCAATTGTAAAAAAGGTGTAAAAGCGTACCGTGAAATGTGATAATGGTACTCGTCGTATGATGGAAGGGAAGCATAACACTATCGTACGTTGGCCTTTCGAAGCGCAGAGCAATACTGGCTCTTTAAGAAATTGTCCATCCTTTTTGCGAAGTAACAGTTGAAGGCAAAATATATTGAAGTATATAGGTTAATAACAGATTGACTTTTACCGTCTGAAAACTGTTAGCCAGGAGTAGAAAGAAAGCGTATCTGATTTGTTGTTTCAATATTTCACAAGGTTATCATAAACAATTCTGACATCTTTCTGTTGTAGCAGATTCTAGTAACTATCTGTTTATTTAAAGGACTTGATTGAAGCGCATACTACTTCAGATCCCAGCTAAATTTGTCAACGCGCTACGTAAAAGCGTCAATAGAAGATGTATGCTTCAGTCTGCCACAAGCATTGAAAGAAGCCATTTTTCGCAAAAATGATCCTAGATTTTTTAAAGTTGATCATGCTTGATATGAATGGATAAGTTTCTTCTCGACGAGGCATTATCAGTTGAAAACTGCATGTTATGGCACGGGTTTTAGACAAAAACTGGGATAATGGTTAACAGTTCCTAAATAGACCCGTAGTAACAACCCCAGAGAGGAAAACATTGTGTGTAAATCATAAGCCCTATGTTAATCTAGGCGAAAAAAACAACTTCAGAATAAATTGCCGAATATTTCATAAAGAATGCCCAATACAGGTAATATAGTTCCCATTATATAACGGGTACTTCTGCATTATTGAGGCTATACTACATCGATATGGAACACATGTACATGTCCGTTCTCTTCTATTCAGACCAAAGGGGCTTCAGATGTGTTCGCGGTAGAGTTCACCATACAGAATTGACTTCACTCAAAGAGCGCCAGTTTAGGTCAATACATATGTGCATGTGCACGCTCGCCGTTCCCTAACAGAAAGTCAAATCTTTCCAGCTTTGGGGTTCGATCGGTGAAGGAGACGCCTTACCATGAAAACCAAAAAAACGTCGACAGAAGCAGCAGACCGAATCGGTTTGGTTTCGAACTGGGCAACTAGCCTATCCGATATACAGCAACAAAAGCCCAGAAAAACAGAACAAACCCAGCAGGATTGCTTTTCTTTTTTTTGCACTGCGTCAAAGACCGCGTTCCGTTTGTATCTAACGCTGTTTGATGGTGAGCTAGAGGAAATGTCATATCTTCCGTTCCTATAAAACCATTGATATGTCATCATATTATTTGGTG
Organism: Varroa jacobsoni; assembly: GCF_002532875.2. Lineage (NCBI taxonomy): Eukaryota > Metazoa > Arthropoda > Arachnida > Mesostigmata > Varroidae > Varroa > Varroa jacobsoni. The sequence continues at coordinate 205,962 of NW_019212969.1, read as the reverse complement.
TTAATAGGTGTACCTATCGCGATAATGCAATATCAACCTCAGCAACCCATAATTACTGCTCAATAAATGTATGTAGTAGACCATATCTCATTCTATGTGTTACTCAGAAACTACAGAAAACGGAAACGGTTTTTCAACACCGTGAAAAACGTTTTTTTTTTACGTGTAAACGCGCCACCTGTGCTGATTCGACGCGTACGCCTAGAACTCAGTCGGAACGCGCTCGCTGTAGAAGAGGCGAGAACGATTCCTTAAAAAGTGCTTAGGAATCATCAATAAATTAGCCGTTGTTCATAACTCGATCACGAAAGGTCAATCATATAATTAAAGAACGGTATTTCACACTGAGGTACATCTATTGTTATCATCATTTCTATGGCATCACGATACCAGATTGACGTCCTCTGTATAGACAGTCGTTCTTCAAACTGTTTAGGAGATTTATGCATGCTAGTAGCTTTTATTGTACGTTCATATAGGAGTCGCATATTTATCGGAGAAGCATCCTTCTACGTCAGCTTCTTTCTGAACATTTTTAAATTTGGTAAGTTTTGCTGGTTTAGTCAGCTTCTGACCAATCTGTAAGCAGCTATTCTAGCTCTGTTACAAACATTACTTGTGAAAAGTAATAAAACTACATAATTTCATATGCATATCCGCACGTTTTCCTGCTCCGGATTGCCTCCTTTTTGGTGCAGTGACTATACTATGCAATACCTCTATAATTTTTCAAGTTGAATTATACCGCGTCCTGTTTGTTTAACCTCATGTTTACTTCCTAGTGTGCAAACCTGAGCCGCTTTCTTCCATCACATTTGGTAATAGCAAGTTTCTCGTCATTTTGATCCCTGTAGGACACCGATGGGAAAAACCTTATCGTGAATGATGTTTGACTATTTTTTTACAATCCTTGCTCTCCCTCTACAGTGGGCTGCAATTCTCCATCGTTGACGTGTATGAAAATTGCGGCTTCCGCCATTGACGATGTCAGCCATTTTACAACTACGCGATAGACCAGCTATGAACACGCAGTGTCTTTTTTTGTTGCCGCATTATCAGGGATGGCGGGGAATCCGATAGAGGCCATTCGCATTATTTCGACCCCGTCTAAGAAAGTAATGAAGCACTAGAAGAATAGGTGATTAGGTAGTATGATACAACGGCTGCTATGCAGTGTTTGCGCGGAACATAGGCTTCAGGTCCAAAAAAAAGGAAAGGCATTCTTTGAGTGTATGTAGCAGAAGAGACTATCCGTCAATCGGAACAGGTTGCTGTCTGCCTCTTTATATCGAGATCGCCATTGCTAGAACTATGGCTGGCATGGATTTAATTCGAGGCGAAATAGGGAGGTGCGAGTAATACTACTTGACGAATCAGATCCAACCGGAATGACACAACAGCACTGGTAAAGGGCTACTGACCTGGCAGGTACAAGCGGAGTTGGTGGTAGGAGCAGGGGCATTGGGTGACCGGTCATTGTTGTAAAGCCCGTTAACCGCGATTGATAATTGTAAGCCGTTTGAGCTTAATTACTGCAGTGACTTGCACCGAGCTACGAGGTGGTGCCAACATGAAGATAACATGTCTATTGAAACGGGGGCTGTAGGGGCTGTAGGGTTAGCGAAACGCCTGTTGAATAGATTACGGTAGGGGATAGAAAGGCGAAAATCAATTATATGGCACCCGTTGTTAGAAAAGTTTACAAGTAATTTGCGCAACTTCCGAAATTACTATCGAAGGTGGAAAACCGATGCTTATAAATAATCGTCACTGGGTTGTACCCCGCTATCATTGACACATTCAGCTGTGGAGTCGGACACAGTCGCGATGTGACTATGTATAACTTGTAAATTATTTTTGCTACCGGATAATTAGGCTTTTTCGCAGTCGGATGAGCCCAACTTTAGCAGAACACCAGTATACGAGTTATAATCATTGCCATAGGCTAACAGGTAGCAAGGTTCAAATTGTCCTACTGTGGCCGGAAACGCGCCTACCGGACCCCGTATCATGATTTTAACACGTCTAATTTTCACTTCAGTAAAAACGAAATTGCAGGCCGAATGTTTACTTAACTCTAACGAACAGAGCACATTAAGCATTCTTCTATATATATATTGCAATTCTTATTGAGCTAATTGTGCCCTTTCGAATGTGGTTGGAAGTAACAAAAAAGCATGGAACTTGTGCTTTATTCCGCTGTCAATAGATATCTACGTACGCAATATCAAATGCAAACAAATCATATGTGTATGGTGGAGGGAAGGGAGCAAAGGAGAAAAACCAGGGAACGTTCATTCAAGTTACGACAACGACTGCTACCACACAACCTGTGTTAATGAAGGGCAATGCAATTAAGGAATGACTCGAAGATCAACATCAAAACCGGAATAATTACTAGAAGGACATTTAGTCAAAGTATTAAAAATATTGAAGAATTTTTTAGATAAAAGATAACAATAGCATTGTCACGCAAACGCCTATACCGATAGAATAGGTATGAAAAATGCGCCTTTCCATAATGGCACCCTAATCTCGTCCTACTATTCTCATTCAATACGAAGTATTTATGGCAAAGCGGTCATTGGTCTCAATGGCATGTGTAGTTCCTTTAAACTCGTGATTCATCGCATATCTCTGAGTCCTAACGACTGCAAAACATTTTCGAAACACTCGCTACTGAGGTTGTAAATAATTAGAGCTCTATGAAAATGTTGAACACAGACTGAAGAAGCTGTTTTTTTTCTATTGGAATAGCCACTTGAGCATTTATGTTTGGGGTTTGATTGGCTATTTCTCGCTATTTGTAAACCTGTATATTTTACTATCTGTTATGTTTTCGACAAAACGACATTTTCTCTTCTTAATTTAGAAAAAGCATTACGGACCATGCCAGATTGTAATGTCCACTTACTTTGTTGCTAGTGACGGTTGAAGTATTTCCTAAATACGTACACGTGAAGTGATACGTTAAGCACACGAACAGAACCTCATTGGCAGTATACTGAAAGCAGTTAGGCGATAGCCGATTCCTAACACGCAACAGTACCTTTCAACGGCATCGATCGGTAAATCCAACGTATTTCAATACTGCACTTTTTATATCCATCAGAGTGTCGGCTTTTAAAAGTGAAAGCTCTGAGAACTATAATTTATTTGTTTGTCTCGATGGGGTATTGCAATTCCTATCTCTTTTTCTAGGTATTCCCTATTCAGTAATGAGACGCAAAATAGGAGTGTACGTTTGCATGGTAGTACAGAAGCAAGCTGAATTTAGCGCAGGGTATTCTAAACAAATGGATACACCCTTGACAATATCCTGTGGCAATTGATGCAATGTAAACTAGTCCTGATATGTACATCCTGATAAGATAGTGGCTGCGGCGGTGCGCCTCTAGAAGCCTGTGTCGACGTTGCTCGCTGACAGAAAACGAATAGCTGACTATCAATACAGACTCGTTTAGTGTCCTGTAGTGCTAATGGCTTGATAAGGTGAAACCGATGAGCATTTTATACTTTTAGCTCTATCCCGAAAAATGCACTGAAATGCGGATAGCTATCATGGAACATGTGCGACGCAGCAGGCTTCCAGTAAAGGATGAACAGGATGTCGGCCTGTAGAAGCGTTTGAAGACTTACGGCTTGGTGGCCTTCAAAGAACTCGCTTCCCACTTCAAGTAACAACATAAACTATAAGCAACGCCTCTCTTAACTTAGCACAGCCTTGCGTTCTTGGAAGCATATATCCTTGCTTCGCTTTACCCCTACGACTTTGGAACTAACTTTACGTAGCCGCTTGACCATTCAACTTGCGTATAGTATGAGGAACATTTTGGGTCCCGACAAAAACGCCTAAGCATAAATCAACACCGAATGCTCTCTTTTTATTGGTCAGATCGAAAGCTTTGCCACAAATACGTATATCTTTTATGGTTGATCCTTGATTACTTGGAGTGCCTCAGAAATTTCTGATCTGGAGTCTCTCAAAATATCGCCACGGAAACCATGGGCTGCGCGCATTCGGCTTTTTGATTCTTTTTTGAAAAGCTTAAGAGCGATCGCATTATGCAGACCGGAGCTCACCGGTAACGTATTCGTCTCATACTGTTCAACTATTGCTTAGACCGTATAGTTTTGGGCCTCGTACAAACTCTTGCGGTACACACTTTGTACTCGCCTTGCGTTATTAGGTATCCTAAAAAAGTCCGTACATCTATTTAAAATATCTGCCGTCATGATGCGCTGCAGGCTGTAGAACAGCGAATTACTACGAGCCAGGTAGAATTCGATGTTTCACTATTTAAAAATTCAAATTAGAGCACAATATTTTTACAGGCTTAACTTTGTAGAGTTCGTCTATTGATTTTACCGTTTAGTAATAAGTTAGATATTCTTGCTTAGGAGCATAACACCAATACATCCCACTTAAGGCCATACGCGTAACTATACGTCTCTGTGAATTTATCGACTCCTGCGCAAAAAGGGCACAATTACATATTCTGAAGACAATCAACGGAACAGCCCGACATCGTCGCCTTGTTTTTTAGATGATTTTGCCAAAACCAAATGCACAAAACATGTTAGCGGAATTCACACGCACTTCGAAGTTAGCCCTCTATGTAGAAGTTCAATTGTTGAATCAGAAAATTCATCAAGTATGTGAAGTGACTCATTTACCAATTGATGTCTTATCCCAATGTCATGGCTAGAACTAGCCGACGAATTTAACAGCAAAGCCCGTGAGTCCCATGAGAAGACTTCATGAGAGACTTATTAATTGGATATTCGGTACATTCAGCATGGCCGATAAGAATCAGTCTTCTCCACGAAGTCAATGCTGTAGACAGAGACAGTATCACATCAGCCGTGCTCATTAAAACAACTCACGCTCGCGCTGTAGATGACGAGGCAAGAAGAATACTGTGGTTCATTATAGAATGACTACATAGTACTGCTGTAGAAAAAGCTGGGTCGGACAGATTTTTTCAAACACCCTGTAATAAGAAGAATGGTAGATACTAGTAATTCGATGAGAGTTGGCAACATGCAATGAGACAATTATTAATCCTAACGTAATTCGCCGTGGCCGCCAGTACCCTGTCAATCTGGCTGGCATATTCTCGTCGTCATTTCCTATTCGCATTTAGCCTAAATTTTCGGCTAAGGATTAAGGTGGCCTTACTTAACGGTCGCACCAACGACAACGACTATTGTTAGCGATTACGTCTAACAAGGCCTCTGCATAGTTTCTGCTGATGGCCGCATATATCGTCACAGTGAGACATATGTACAGCCCGACAGAATCCGCTTGCCGCACGTAGGTCAACAAAGAAAACTAGTCAAATTTTCTAACGCACCATTTTCACGTTAAACATACTCATCTGTGCTCCATTAACGTGGCTACTGCTGCTACCATGGTAGCACCCATACCCGAAGAGAGTGACGCTGCGCCTCTGTACAACAACGCTATCGAACGAACATATTGGTAACGTAACAAAAAAACACTACTTAAACTACTGGTACAACAATGCTGTGCCTAATCATTGTTGAGGATACGCGGACAGACCGCTACCTAAGGATGTGGACAATATTTAAACGGAACTATATGATACGGAGTAGTAGATTCGGTTATACTTGCTCATTATCGGTGCCCACCAGGCTTCTGCATCCATCTTTAGTAACTCGATGGCCAGTTGCTTCAGGAGAAAGCATCGGTGTACACTATACAAGAGGCGCTCTAAGCAAAGACCGTTGGTAACATAAGGGCTATTGTGGGGTCTTTTGTTGTTTACATATTTTCAGACTTGTCCGTATCACTCAGTATCGGCGCGAGCCGATCTGTTGCCGTAACGCTTACGTCGGCTGGCTTACTACGCCAAACTGCCATCTACAAGTTGTCTTTTCTGTCGCACGAATCAATCACTTTCAGATGTGTACATCTACCGACGAAGCTATTGAGTATGACAGGCAATAATGATGCCTCTTGCTGTTCGCTGTGTCTTCCGGCTCGTCTCTGCAGTTTGACCTGTGGAGAGAAACAAAAATATATATGAAAAAACATATAGATACAATCGATATCGCCTTAAGCAGCAGAAGACGCTAACGTAGATTTGTGAAGACGCATAGACCTGTAGAGTACCGTTGTATGGGTTACGAATAGAATATAAAGTACTTTCGCTGCTGTTGCACGGAAACGGGTCTGGAAAGAAAGCCCTTGGTGATGCAGACACCCGTATACCTGTTGAAAATACGGTAACATAGAAAAGTGGCATATAATATTATTGTGTATATCAGAAGAATATTTGCCAGATGCCTGTATACTGTCACCGTATCGATGCTTCAATCGAACCCACTTGTATTCAAGATCAATTAAATGATGAAGCATTGAATGCCTTTGTTGTTACGGCGTACACTAAGAGAAACAGAGTGAGCAAAAGTAAACCGTACACGCACAGGCGTAGCTTATAACAAGCGCATTAATTACGTTGAATGCGATCTACTGCTTGGAAATGGGTCGGGCAAAGTGGAGCCAAAAAAACGGATCTTCTTGGGTCATGGTTTGTACAGATGCTCCTAGTGATATTTCTTTTTGATAGATTTGTACATGGCACAGTTTCACATGTAAACGTATTTTCCTAACTGTGAGAATCTAGTAGACGTACGCATTACTTCCTCCGCATTAAGTGAAGCTTACTTTAAAACCATGCAATGTTGGTTTCCTGAGTGAAAGTTCCGTGGTAAGTTCCTAATCTAATCGACATTATGATAGACATGTACGCTTATAAACACAAAACTGTTAGGGGTGACGGTTATCGAGATAATACAGGAGTCACTAATCTTACAACCAATAACGCCCGCTCGAAGGTCTCTGATGGAGGATAAACCATATCTCCACCTATTAATTCGTCATAGTATCTTTGATTCGAGAATTATAATCGAACACACGCGCTCAAACAGGTACATTTGTACAGTATATAGTAAATAAATGCTATATTTCATTGATGTTTGATTTTATAGAGACAAATGGAAATCACTGCGTAATAAACATAGAAATTTTATTAAAGCTACTATGATCAGAGCATTGCTGAAGAGCTTATCATCGTTGCACACGACCGGTGACGAGGAAGTGGGAGGTTAGTTTAATACTTCTCAGTTATCACGTGGCAGGGGTGGGCTTACTACAATAGACTCGTTTTCGGGAAGGTGTCAGTTGAAGACAGCTATGTGCCATGTTGCCCCACACAGTGAGTTTATATGGCGTTGACATGGGGCTATAAGGGCCGCTAACGATTACGTGCAAGAAGATCAGCCACTGGACTAAATCAAAGGAGATATGATTATAATTTTACGTCAAGTACTATTGTGCAGTCTGAAGCCGGCTTTTGAATAGGGGCCGGGTTCAAGTACACACACGAGCTGCATTTCAGTTGAGAGGAGGGTAGCGCCGTGCCTGATTGGACCGAAACCTACATAGCTATCGTGGCTCGTCGGATCGATATCGTATTGATTTGTTTCATATAATTAATCATGGCGAACGTTAATATGTGATCGTGATTATCCGCAACTGAGTCGTTAAAATGTCCTTGAAAAACAACCACACAAAAAGGTGTTTTTGTTTAACCTAACAGATATACACATTTCCAATTGAATTGGCCACCCAGTTCTTCCAGTCTATTACAACGTAACGTTTACTTTAGGGTAACTAGGTCCCAGTTTGTCTGTGAAAATGTAACTTTAAGACAGCCAAGACTGTGGAAAAATTTTCTATTCTTTCGGTTGCCTAACAAAGGTTCGATGAAATGTAAAACAATATTTAACCGTCTCATACGGTTCCTTTAGTCTTTTCAGGTATGGTCGAAGAAACAATCCGAATTGCATTGAATTTCTGAACCGTGTGCATTTCGAAAAGTTAATTAGTGATAATCAAGTTTTAAATCGACGTTTCCTTCTTATAAAAAATGGATTGGTCCATTTTCTCCAACAAAAACATACAGATCTCTGTTACCTGCCACCTTTCATAAATCCTAAAACGGTTGGCCAAATTATTAGACGATAATAACGAGCCGTTCATCCAGCTCGAGAACGGCTAGATCCTTTGAAGCACTGCTGATTCCCGAACCATAAGTTAAGGCACTGCTAGCGATTTGCTACAACAGCTGAGTTTTTCTGTGTTTTTTTTTTCGCTTTTGATAGTAACGGCTGATTCGTGTTTTACGACTGCGTCACGATGTCCACCCAACTATGTAGATCAGTTTGTTAGCACGGGAGGGGGTGCGAAAATAAAACTTTTTCCCGTAACTTCTTCTTAAACCAAATCGCTTTGAAGACAGGAAGATCACTGAACAGAATTTAGGTCTTCGCACGAAGTACAGATAACATCGAGGAGAGGAGTACTGCCAACAACGACGACGACGACGACAAGTCAGGAAATAATGTCAGACGTGTACAAGTAGATGAGACGTTTCGCAAATAATGAATATTTGTAACTTGTCGTTAAACGAGTCAAAAGTCTGTTGAGGCACCGTTTTAGCAGGCGCGTACGTTTGAACAGTAGGAATCGTGGTAGGTAATACAAAGATCCCTTCTGTAATCGAAGTCCAATGGCGATGGGTTAAAATAAGTCCATTTGAGCAGCGCTACAAAGGCTACCTTGTTGAGGTCCCCTTACCAAAGGTCAGACAGACTGAGGAAGCAGTTAGGTCAAAACACTGGCTAATGTAGAACTGATCGAACTGTATGGAACTACACCCGCTGCGAAAGACGACTTTTATAAATGCGCCTCCGCTGTTTGCATTGGCACAGCTTAGCCATAAATGTAAAGAAATAAGTAGGCAACAAGATCGTATGGATTTTGAAGGTTCCTCAGGTCCATTACACAGATTATTAGACCTTTGTTTGTCTGACACTTTTCGCATGTATTGCATAAATGTTATGCAGCGACAAGCAGTACAGACCATTGCACACCCTCGTCCACCCTTTCAGCTAAAAGTTTTCCTACCCTAATGGATGAAGCAGTAAAAGTTAGTGGGAAGTAACAAGACCGTAATTAAAATTTGTGCGGATCTACACATAAACCTCGTGCGCACCGTGAAACCTCACTATACGCCATCGTGTCTAACCGCTTAAAGTGTAAATAATAGTTTCTATTTCATTCTGACCCCGTAGTGCGAAAACGGCCTTAACGGTACTACAAAGGCGATACATAACCATAACATAGAGCCTAATTTTACGGTTACGGGACCATGAGTAAATAAGTTACCCACTTGTTATTAACGCTGACTACCATTAACTCGAATATTGTGTTGTCTAACTACCTACTAAGTCTAGTCTGGCAAGATCATCCGTCTTAAAACATTTTTAATAATGGCAAATATATATATATATATATGTATATTCGTTATATGATCCTGCCTGATAATTTAATTTGATGCCATAATTTCTGAGGTAAAGTTTCTATATGAGTAGCATTTCAAGTAACAAGCGCTACCATAAACGTTTGTAATCACTTTAATCAGATGAATTTAGAAAAAGTCGTTTTTGTACGAGATGTTTGCAAATCTTTTTTTTTTTTTTTTTTTTGCTTTTTTAAAGTTAGTACTGACAAAATTGTGGAGTGGAGTGGGAGCGACAATGATTTTCAGCGGTGGTTTCTGGGATCCTACGGCCAAATATTGGCATGGATATGCTCTTGACATTGGTAAATAAATTCCAGATGTAGGGCAGATCTGCTATTAGAGACGGATTGCCGGAAAACTATGCGTCACGCATCTTTCTAACAACGCGCGTCCCAGGTGAACGCTCGTGGCTATATTGCGATTAGACAGAAGGGTTCAAAGTTTCCGTACGAAAAGTCCTATAGGACACTATATTATTGATGGAATTAGTTAAACTAAATAAATCTATCCTCTACGATTGAAACAAGTGCCCCAATAATCGTCACTATTATGATGCTCAAGGAAGAAAACCATAAGACCATAAGTTCATTTGGAAAGGAAACCATAAGTTCATTTGTGTGTTGTTACGTTGTGTCGGTATCGTATACCGTCATCGGAAACCACAGCGTCAGCCCTTTACATTGAGCTCGACCACGGACTCGAACGAGACCCTGTAAGCTTACCTAAGTAAGTACTTACCTGTAAGGAAAATATATGTAATGTTTCAATATATGATAAAGTACATGTAACGTATGCCGTAACAAATCTGTTGCCGCTTTCTGCCCATTATGCATATGGCGCTCTAAAAGTTATAACCTGCTTGGGCCAGCATACGTTTACCATAATCGCACATATTTCTGCACAGATTTGAAGCGGTTTCTTCGTCCAGCTGTGGCTGAGAAAGATATTGACAAGAATTAATTATAGGAAGGTGTTCTACGTTCGAAGCACGTGAGTCCCGCAAGACGCACACGTATGCAAACACAAATTATTTACAGCACCAGACTGATAGATAGGCCAGTTTAGGCCGCGTGCTCATGTTGAATCTGTGACGGCGGCAAAACCAAATCGGAAGAGACTCACATAATGTTCGCCTATCCCAAACTAGATGATGATTTTTAGTCATTAACAGATGGCAACGATTAAGCTTGGTCGACTATTGGCGGAAGTATTTACAAAACAGACACCCAGGTCACAGTGAGGGAGGCGAACGCTATATGCCGTCCACGTTCGTATTTACAGAACAAAGTGCGAATGTCAAATAGACGCTAAACTTGAGTTTGATCTAAAACAGTACATATTTACCGAATATAAAGGCTATAGAATTGTTGGAGAAGTTAACTTGACGTTAACGAACCACTAAGCCAACTTTATAAATTCGGTTGGTTCAGTAAAATTGCCTGAATCGCATTGCCGTACGCATCATAGTCGCTAAATTAAATTAACTTATTTTATTGAGTTATAAGATATTGTTTCTTTCACGTCAAAGCAAATACAGGTAAGTTAGTATTATTATTAGCCGCACTTTACAAACAGTACATGACCATGCAGTGTAAATGTACCTCAAACGACAACTTTCGAAGGTTTTTGGACAATTTAGCAATTACTGGCAAAGGTCGGTAGGTTGATCCTTATCCGACAATATCTGTTATAGGAGACCGTCATCGATGGGCTCGGAAACAAAGAGGTGTACGCCATTGCCCATCGAACAACAATCACTCCTGACAGTCTGCGCGGATCTGGTCGCGGATAAAGCTTCTAGCTAGACCCAGATTCGTCATGGTCAAAGAGAGATGATTGGGCATTCTGTAATACGCCTACGGCGAAATGCTGCTGTACGTGTGATAGGAGAAACATATTGATTTTGCTGAAAAGCACATTTACAAACCTATGTATAATTATCAATTATCAACAATGTATAATTATTAATTATGAACAATTGGTGGGATAATCAAAACGAGTTTGACCGGCAGCTATATTTCCCGAATGCCAACTACCCTATTGTTACCTATGCAAATAACGGTATCAATTTCGACAATTGCCGTTAACCCTAAATTATTTCTATCTAGAGGTTATCAATGTATTTTTCGTATATTGCATACGTTTCTACCCTGTTCTACGAGTCTATCCCATACATTCTTTAGTTCGTTGTCAATTTGTTGCTCTACGATTTTCTGTTTCACCCCATTGTATACGGCACGCCTGTACTTAGCACGGGCGTCCATTTCCCCCACGGGTGTGAGTACACAAACGTGCTTACATGAGTCATCTCCGTACTACGTTTACTACACTACGTTCGTGTACGCCGTCGTCTTGCAACTCTTTCATTTCGCAGTCTGTCCTTTGCTGTCAGTTTCTTCCCGTCTGTCCCATGCAGCGTATTACGTAGGAACGACGGCACGTATATCGCATCCACTGCGGCTACGACCGTGATCCTTGTCGCGCCCGCATAGGTCGAGTCGTCTATGGCTCTTTCCTGTTACTACTTCAGCTGGCAAGGCAACGAATGACCAAATCCACCATGTAGACACACTAGACGATACAGTGCCACCACATACGACCCCTGTTATACACGTCTGTTTTGTATCCTAGACGGCCTCAGATTTTAGGTGCTTGGTGCCAGCCAGCAGCAGCAGAAGCAGCAGCAGATACGGCAGAAGGGAGCCGCGATAACCAGACGGGACGAACAACGACGACCGACGAGTTTCTTGGCGCCACAAGTCCAAATAAAGCCCTATCAAAGGTGAAGCGTGATTGGCGCTCGCGCCGGCTAAAAGCAGTACCCTCTCCCGAATTGGCCCTCGCTCGGCGCGAGCTTCAACACTCGAAGCAGAGCTTGGAGCTCAGTTGAAGTGTGCTCGTTAACCTGGATTGGTGGTCGAGCAGAGGCGTCTGTTGGCGAAAACGAATAAGTTGACGAGAGCAGCGGACAGAGAAGACATCCTACGAATGTCTCTGCTGAGAATTACTGCAATATAGCGACAGCATGTGCCAATGACAAGGATCGATTCTACTGTCGCGGAAGTTAAATCGAATGACAAACATAAACGCGATTGACAACCTCACTCTTTGGGGCCGGCGTGACTGCGTTATGTATTCTTGTACAATTTGTCTTCAATGTTCTATGGCCGACCCGGTAGTGAACCTATTTCTGTCAGGTTGGTAAGCATAAAGAAGCAGCGACAACTATTGCTCATTACTGCCCGTGCAAATACTGCAAGCTACAAGATTAAACTTGTACAAGTTCCTCTGCGGTGCTAGTGAACGTATACTTCAGTGACTGTGCGCGGACTCGGATACTGGCATCGGGAGCGCTCATAGACGACTGAATTGAAGCGCGCCTGGAGTGGCCGACGGGCGAACGATAGCGAGTCACCGATGACGATGCCTTTCGTCGAGCAATAACTGATAAGATCCTCTATTCTGTTTTATGAACGCGATCCGTTTGGAGGATAATTTGAATTCGAGAGCCTCGTCGTTCGGACTCGACTGGATTGTAATACATTTCGTGAGCTCCATTTATCGTGCACTTTATTTGTTTACTAATCGGCACGATATTTTCCTGCTAGTAGTTTGGTGGTGGCGTGGCTCGCGTGAAGCACGACGCGCTGGCAATTCGATGCGGCCCCTTCATTGACCAACCACATGCCAGTATTCAGGTAAGGGATCACGTATAGACACTGCGTCGGTATGATGCACGTACCCATTTAATCAAGGAAATAAAAGCTGTCGACCTATTTACAGTCCGCTAGATGGTTCGAATGGTTGGTTTTTACGTGCGTAAAGTAGAGAACAGAAACGACGTCAGCCAACGAAGGCGGATGTAGCGCGGACAAGTGTTTCAGTACTCGGCGAGCGTTGTAGACATGCGTCTAAGCTGATTTCCGGAGTCCAGACTAACTGTAAATGAAAAGAAGTTTTTCGCGTGTCCGAAAGCCCAACATTTCCATAAGCGAAGAACGTGTACTTTTTAAGGGTACGCCATTTTTAGTTGCACACAAGAGTTCACTTGCAAAGACTGCTTTCGATCGGACACGGGCTCAACGGCCGTAGGGTTCTGATTGCCGATAGAAGCAGGTCAGTGATTGCCGACTGCATGTTGTTTTGCCCATAGAGAGATTTCAATAATGACATCTAAACCTGGCCTAATTGATTTTTCTTAGCTTCAGTTTATGTGAGGGTACGTCTTTATTTTCAAGTTATTATCTTCTCGGTCGAGTGTTGGATAATAGTTAGGCATTTGAGAACCAGGACATTGTCAGATAGTCCAAGACGATCGTTTTGTGTGTGAAGACGTATCTGGAGTGCGACAGTCGAACAACTGTTAATATGGCTGCAAGGCTGGCAAGTGACTTCTTTAATTGCAGTAATTATTCAAATACAAGTCAACAACCTTACGTCCATCGACACTCGTTCGGGTTTCATGCGCCCGTTTACCAGGAAAGGGAGTTTATACTACACGAAAGTTTGTTGGTTCTAGAAGCTCTCTCAGAATTTCACCCTGTTTATGAATGTATGGCCAATAGAAGCTACGACTAACTTGACATAGATGATGCTTAGTCATTATATGATACGTCAATTGTATACTTAATGAGACAAGTCTAGCTCACGGGGGTCGCGAGGAATGGAAATAGCTGTAAAAACAGTTCTATAACTCGGGAGAGTTTGTTGCTGACTGGGAAAACGCGCGAAGACATCGATATGTAAGAGGTCGTCGTAGAATCATGGATTTATCCTTTTCGATTGCTTTTTATAGCGCGTTGATAATGTGTACGCAATGGACGAGCGAAGGAGCGACAGAAGTAAAAGCAGCTTTGAATGTTACTTGCACCACCGCATATCAATGCTACATCTCACATGAAACTATTAGTAACATGTAGACCAAGTGATGACACCTAAACTTTAGACGGGGGGTAGGGGTAGGGGGGATAACGTACACATTTCTGACGCAAATCGAATAAAATACTTGACTTCGTTCTACCTGTAACGTAATTAAATGGACGATGTTTGCATATGCCGCACGTTTTCGCGCCTGCACGTGCTGCGATATGCCCAAGTCTTCTCCCGTTCTATTCACAGTCTGCGCCATGTTATGAAGTGGAGAGCGTTTAAGAGTTGGGCACACACTTGCAATGTTATGGCAACAATTTGTTGTCAGATCGAATTTATAGCAAATGATTGTATCATAGATGCGACGAACTATTGTGTTAGGTTCCGGCCGGGATCGGCTGACCGATTATGTTGGCCAAATAATCGGCCGGTCGCCAAAACAGGTCAAAATGAATCTTTGCTGAATACCAATGATGCTTTCCTGAAAGTGACCGTCGGTGATGAACTTGGTAGTAATGGTTTATTGAGGTGATAATGCTCGTGCTGTGTTGTGACTTTGCCGTAAACCGCAAATGTACGAGTAGAGGCTATTAGTCTATCAATTTTCTCGGCTTGCCAGTCAGCCAGACAGTTTCTCTCATGAACGAAATTTCCTTGAGATATGAGGCCACAGCATCGACCGATGAGGTGAGGCACAACGCATAGCAGAGCGCAAACAAACAACACGAAGAAAGCATTGACGATCTAACGTATTGAGGTTCTGGAAGGAAACTTTAGCCCGAAGTCACCTCCACACTTTTTCACGCTTGGTCTACACCTCTTGCTATACATACATATAGATGTACATATATGAACTTTTCGTCTGGTGGCTGAAGCATATGTCTATATAGGGGAGGTCTGTCTGTACCCTTTATGTACGAGATTAGCCTTCTTTGATACCTATGCAAATTCACACTCTCGGAAGAGTATCACGGATGTGCGCACCACCGTGCTTGCTGCGGCCGTGACTATCGGTGTTAGCAGCACTGGCAAGATGCTGTACTCCCATTGCAACTTCTTCGAATCGAGGAGTGTGCAGGTTAGTCCCTTGGGTCGTATCGGAGCAGATCAGACGTTCTATGGATTCACCGTTCATGTATTAGTTCGTCTGAACTGAGTCGAGTGCAACAACGGTAACAACTCAACAACAACACTATCCTGTGCTAATCCTATGGAAAGAGTTTAAACCTTTCTAAGTGTGTGATCCGATGTAATCAGACAACGCTTTTTCAGTATAAATTGGCAGACCGCCCTCTAAGAAACTCCCGAGACAATTCTCTTCATGCGTAACTAACTGATCGGTGCTTTGCACAAGGGCGCGACTTGTAGGGGAGAGAAAAACAATGAAGAGGAAGAAGCAAGAACACATGGGATATGGCTGACCGCTTGATCCGACTTTTTGGAGCCGAAGTGTTTGGCCGTTGAGCTAACGAAGCAGATCTTCTAGACGACGAGTGTATATATATAACATTATATATTAGGAGCTTTAATTTCGATCAATAATAATTGTGTTAATATCGAGAAATTCATATCTTAGTAGCAGGCTTATAATTCCTATTAACTTAAAAATGGGCTTGGAAATTGATGAAGCAGACGGCTTATTCGAATCAGTTTACTTAGATATTATGGCCACTGTAATCGTTTGCTGTGATAGTTCGTCACATATCGGCTGTAACTTATTGTTATATCATAGTGTCTAATATAATCAGATATCCTCTTTTAGCTGATTCTGTTGTGTCACCTTTGGTTACTGTCTTTGTTCAATCTAGTAATCCAAAATGTAAGGACGACTTTCTAAACTTGAATTATCATGGATATTACCGAACTGCTAGATAGGAGAGCGCCATTAATTATTCATTATGCAACAGCGAAGCGACAACGCTCGATCTGAAAGAGTTTGTCAAAGCAGGCCGATTGCAGGCCACTTGCGGCACTATCCGATACTGACTAGAAATTTCGATAGCTTTCGTATCCTTCCCACGTTACAACTGAAGGCGACAAAATGCTATTTCACCACCACTATTTCGAAACCACCGCGACTTCGACCACTATTATTACTATCTAGGAGTACTCTACGTCTACTCGACTTCGTTCTGTTCTTCGTAATATCGTGCTCGATGCCGGCAACGTCGACGATCTGCACGCCTGTTCGCCCGCGGTCGCTTTTCTCCGAAGATGCTCTTAAGCATCCGAAGCCGCCGAGGTACTTCAATTGCCGCTTCGATCCGGTGTTCCCTTGTACAGCTTCTCGTCAGACTCCACAAACTTCAGACCTTACCTCGTGTTCTACTGCTGCTCAGATACAGTACAGGCTACGGTGTCTACCGCCGGGAACCTGCCCGCTCAGTGAGGTGTACGGCGGCTGGCAGTGCACGGATTGAAGATCAGAAGTCTTGCGGAACTTCAATTTGTTTTCTTTAACAAGTCGTGTACCTACATATGTATAAGCGGCCGTTTTGTTGTGGGCGCACCGTAATAGTAGTGAGCTGTGTAGGACTAACAGATTCAACAACGGCAACGGTCGAATAGTCCTTTTGTTGTTGCTGCATTATCATTGCGTGTCTGCAGAGAAAAGCTTGCTTGTTCGCTTGTAAGTCGGCGTTCCAGGGAGAGTCATTCTTTGCACTACTTTGCACTAGTTTGTTGCCGCAAAAAATATCCCTTTTTAGCGTTAGGGAGAACAAGGGAGTCGGCGGAGGGTAGCGGCGACGAGGTTACAGTTTGACCGTTGCTGCTGACCAGAACGGATCGCAAACTAATGATCAGGGAATAAGCTTCCCTGAGGACTGTATGTATCACAGGGTCGAGCTGAGCCTCAAGCCGCGAAACGAAACAACTAAATGAGGACGAAGAGTATATTTCTTTTAATTTTCTTTCTATTTTTTACTAATCATAAATTGATGGCGCGGGCTGGCAGGCCAAAATCTGCAATGCAAACTACGAAGCCGGCGTGTCCTTCACCGGTATATCATCTTCAAGCCGAATATATCGGCTTCCCATATTTTGATATGCTTTACCTGAGATGATTACTTAGAAACTTTTTTCCCGCATATCTTCTTCGGCAAACATTTCCCACCAACAGAAAAACCAGCCGAAGGCTAATAAAAGATGAACAATAAGTAAATTATATATATATATATATATATATATATAAGCATCATCCTTGCTAATTAAGCAAGTCAGTTTCGTCGCCGACAAAACGCTTATTCTTCAACGTATCCCTCCGTTCCATTGAATCTAAGCAATGGTCTTGCTTAGCTGCATTTATCGCAACATCCAAAGGTTTATCATTTCCTTGGTCATTATTTCGCAGTCCATGCGTGCTACGCACGTTTATTATAACCAACAGTTTGCTAACCCCATCGTATTGTGTCAGAAGCAATTTCAGACGACGGCTAATCAGCCAGACTTGTTGAACTGTGGTGGTAAACGGCCGTAAGGGTTGTTTGACTATCGACAGAGAAGATTCCTCTGAAACTTATCACTCGAGGATGACCGAGACAAGGTGGCGCTCATCTAGCCAGCTCTGGCTGAGCGACAGGCACATGCGAATTAATGAGTTACTACCTATTTTCCATGGCTATTGTGGGTCGTGACGCTGCTGCTGCCGCAGTCGCTTACATGACCAGCAGTTACTGAGCACTAGGTTGCTCTGCTTTGAGTGGCGTTCTCTGCCTTAACGTGGCACGCGATGCGAATCTTCTCTCCTCGGTGGCCCACCGTAGACCGAAGGCTACTAGGGCTGCGAGAAACAGACAGTCACCTAACGCTACAGCGTAATCACAGCGTGCCGTCACATATCCAAGACCCGCGGCTTTGTGACAGGCCGAACCGAATTGAGCAGTCGATATTTGTAGGCAGGAGACGCCGTTAGGACGCCGAATATGCAGTAGTTTAGGTAGAAAGAAGAAGGGGCAGTTGCAAAACGTGTCCCTATTTAGAGACGTAAGAGCTCGGAATAGATAAGGATGGAGGAAAAAAGAGAGCGCGGGGCAGTTGGGCAACGGGAAACGGAGGGAGGAGAAGAAGGAGATAGCGACAGCAAGGGAGAAAAAGTCTCTCGCTGGACGTACCATGCAAAGTAAGAAAAAAAAAGGAAGGATTGGAGCAAATAAAGGGGATGCCAGCAGCAGGGCGGTCAAAAAACATCGGCGTTAAATTTGTTGGCTCTGAGTGAATTTGCAGAGCTAGCAGCAGCAGCAGCAGTAATAGGAAGCAGTTGAGAGGGCTTAATGGGAATTTACGTTCATACAATTATGATTAATGCCAGCTGGAAGTGTTTGTCGGAAAAAGATTAGGGCTTCGATCGCAGAGTACTAGGCCCGTAAAAATAATTAGATATTTTCTATTTTTTTTTTTTAGCGACTCATTCGACAGTCTTTTATGTAACTTTTTTCACGGCACGAACAAACCTTACGAACATAATCGATGGGTACTGATACGTATGCTGATGTTCATGATTTGCTTATGACTACCATTCCTTGTAGCATAATATTTTTTCTGTGTTTGCTTGGTGCCCTTATGCTTTTCATTACAGTCAAACAGCTATCCACAGTACACACTTACTGCCCGCTAATGGCTGTTGAAGATGGCAGAATGTCAACATGAATGACTGATAGAAAAAAAGCGAGAGTTTTTAAGTGGCCATTTGTTGTATAACCGTGACGCCCTGTTGTGGGTTGTCGCTCACGTATGCGAGGCCTTGGTAGGACTATACGGCGCAATGCAAATTTGCTCATTCGCAAATGTCTCGTTGACACATGAGTCTCTGACGATTGTTGATCACTTTGAACCAACACCATTCTATAATATCTGCTGTATTTTCTTTAACTTATTATTACTAACATCATCTCTTCGATATATGCATTATCTGGCCTGTATTACCTTTCTGTCTTATAACAATGTCTACTTTCGGTTCGTTTCGTCTCGTTGTTTTCGACGGGAGTCTATTTGATGACTGTCCAAGGCCAGCTTGAATTTGGCGCCAGAGGCCAATCTGGGCGTCATCATTGTGACTTTAGCGTACCGTAATTCTGGTTATTTTTAGATTTATTATTTTTAGATTGATAAGTAATACGGCACTATTATTGAAATGCGGATTTACCATCTGCATCTACGCGAATCACATGTTTGCTGTTTAGCTGTGGCGTTTCATGCAAAAACGGCAGAAAACGATGTAAGAAACTTGGGGGAAGATAACATTTACTTAGTGCTTGGTATGATCAATGTATTGGACTTTGCTGCTTTGGACTTATTATTTGAGGCGTTGTTTTCGATAATATATACATAGCACCGTATTCCTATATAGGTTTACCTACTGTTTCGAAAACATTCGACTTCTCTGACTTGTTTACAATAGTTTATGCTTGCGCTCTTTCTATACTTGCTCGTTATGGCGATTCTAACATTTGGCAACGTAACCTACGCTTGGCTGTAGCATCAGCATTGTTCGGACCTTCTTACAACGAGAGGATCCGACGGACGTGTTCGGGGGTGAGCGATCGCCACAAAGCGCTTTGCGACAAAATTCTATTTACGCACCGTGTTTCTAAGGGAAAGGCTTACGACGCTACAATGCTATTCCTATATATATACTGCTATGACTGTATTGTCCAAGTAAGCTTTTTGTAATTATTATGATTGTCTTATTGCCAAACACATCGCCATACGTTTTCGTCGAGCCAACGTTTATTCCGCTTAACGCGGCCTCTGCGCGTAAATGCAAGCAAATCATTGAAATGCTTAACGGTTGTTTTTCCCTGTTACTCGTATGGTTTGGTTAGCGAAAGCTCTCCTTCACCCCTTCCTCATAGGCCGTACTGATCATCTGCTATTGAAAGCTGCACTGTCACCAAGCGTTGCGCCCTGTCGATTCGCCGAACGTCCGCTATTCCGACCGTCTGCTACCGGCAATCTTTACGGAGTCATGTGTTTTCTGAGACGGTGAAACCGGTAGCTTTTGACTAGGCGTAAGATGCATCTGTGCGGTGAGCACTAGAGGGCGTGACTGTGGGGATGCAAAGGGAGGAAAATGATAAATGAAGGATCGCAGAGTTGCAAAAACTTCTGCTTGATTAGGACAATCTTAATGGCAGCAATGACTGGTCGTAGAAACTTACGCCATTATTTGATTTAACGAACCTGTGTTTGTTTTCTCTATCGCACCTTATTGATGGCGTGGAAAAGTCAACCACAGAGGTATCCGGTGTGTCGATAGCGTAGTAGTTTTGCTACAGCATCAATAGAATAGTAATGGAGACATAAGTGCCTGCAACGCATGTTGTGTTCGTGGTCTGCGTGGATGATGAATTGAACGTTAACTTAAATGATGGCAATTCGCTTTTGCCCCTGCTGGATTTGCCCATTCGGAAATCGAGTTGTGCGGCCAAGCAAGAATTGGGTTTCTGGTGTCTTTGAAGGAAAGTAGGATGTTTTCGATTTGTCATCGGCCGATTAGTTTCAATAGGGAGTATCCCAGTCGCTTTAGGTGGTTGGCAGCTAGCCAACGCTCGAGAAGGAGCAAACTTACAATGGAAGTTGCATCCAGCGATGCGGTGTATGCATACACAACTGCATTTTACGTACACTTTTGCAAACTTGCTATGGCAAATAATATATCAATATGGGAAAGCAACACTTATAACAATTAGATAAAGGCAATTTCTTGTTACTATGTCGAGTACGGTATAGTAGTATCGATTCCAACGTAAGGGAACGTTACCAACAGGTCATCGGGACTGCCAGCAGATAGTTTTACCATTTGATGCTCTATGTAAAACGACCTCGACACTTGAAAAGCGTGAATGGCCGATAACGTTAATACTAACTTACATTTCGAGTAGCGGCACTCGCCTCTGCCGGGGTACTAATCAGTACCACTTACTGGGACTGAGAGATGATGACGCCTTGGCGACAGGGTACATTTGTGTATTGCTAGCCTTTTTATGGTAAAAGTTGCCGGCAGTAGAAGAAAAATTGAAGTTTATGTTAATGTTAGATGTAGAGATTCTGTCGCTGAGTTGGGCGGAAAAATTTGTAGCCTAAATTGTTTTTGTCCAAATATAAAAGTCGCGGGACAGCAAGGGCCCGCCAGCTAACAAAACGCACGAGGACCCACTATTAGTGGATGGGTTGTCTGGAAGTAACTCACAGACAGCGGTGATAATGGAACGACGAGTGACAGCCTTTTGTAGATTAAAAAAATGACTACGTTTATCGGTGAGGACATGGTCCTTTAATTACTCACTCCGTAGATTCCTGGACAGTTGTTTTTAACTCTGGTCGTTTTATGTAGAACCATGTGAAGTGTGCCAGCGTGGTGGAAACTCTGGCAGTAGCAACAGCAGCAGCAGCAAGGGCAAGCAAGTGGTGTCCGAGAACTACTGGGAATTATTGCCTAATACGGAGGTCTGAATGAGACTCTTTTTTATAAGCTAAAATAATAAAGGGTTTTTTTTTTTTACGAAGACAACTACAATTACGTTTACATATTCTACCGGCGATTTAATTAGAACGAGCAAATTAATCCGTTTCAGAGTCGTCAGAGTATCACGCAGACTTGTAAAAAGCGCAAAAAAGCAAGAGTGGATGGTCAGTGATGAGCAGAATTATATGTGTCCATATCTATTTACTTTGTTGTCCCACATGTTGCGTTTATTGGAGATTTGTGGATGATTTTTGCTGTCCGGCGTCTTACTATTGTACACATCACCTATCTCCTTTAAATAGTAGAGCGTACATTGTGCACTATTTTAGTCTTAAGGCCACTGCTTTGTCAGCAGGGTGCACTGAACCCAGGCTGAATCTAGTGAAGCAGGTAGAGGGGTGGAGACACAATTGCGTCGATATAGTCACTAACAGATTCTACTGTTCTAGCTCGTTTGCCAGATTCTCGTAGATCTGTCATGGTTGGCGAACGTAGTTAGTTAGATACATAATTATACGAATGGCAGTCGCTGTACCTCTAATTTGCGTAATGGACACGCCGATTGGGGCGCTGTCGTGCGTTTGTGTGGTTAGCATTACTCCGCACCGGGGCGCTAATGGCGGCGTGGGTCGCAGTTGCCGGCTACTGCCGCTGGTGGGCGCGACTTACGTGCTTTTTGTGTGCTGTCTAATTCATTTTGCACTGCGTCGAAGATTTAGTTCCGACGGCGTCTGTTACGACTACGCACATACACTATTAGACAATTATGATTTCAGCTATTATAGTTTACTCGTAATAGTCAAAGGGTCGGGTTAGAGTCTTCCTCCTGCTTTTCTGTTAAATACTGTCTGGGTCCTGTATGTTACTGCCCTGTTGGCGACAGTTGGCTAGATTGACGTTGAAGTTAAAGAACACCTTCGGAGAAAAGCTGAAAGATACGGAATTGAGTGAAGACCAGCTTCTTTCCTTACTTCTCTGGGGGAGAAGAAATAGCCGTATGAGCTCTATATACCAATTGAGCATTGGCCTGATGTTGAGCTCTCATGAGACAATGAATATTATCAAAACGCAAGTACACTAGGAACGATCAACGTAACATAATAGATACAACGGCCACACACGCTCATATTATAACTCAGTGTTTTGCCGTGCGATGCCAGCTGCAAAAAAATAAGCACAAAACGTCTAAGCGAAAAACGCTAGCAATAATCAAAAGAAACGTTTGACAATTGTTACGGCGCCATTCGAATCTTCTGCTACTATAAACTAGATTGCTCTCGCCCGCTGGCTAAAAGTGGCCGTTCGGTCTATACGTTGGCTGCATTTCGTGTTTCAAGTCAAAGAAAAATGCAGTCCATAACGTTTTGGTTTGGGCATTGAGTCGACACGAATTTCTCGGTTGGACTTCACTCGTTCCCTAAATATTACAGGATAGGCGTATTACAAGCTTATGTCAAACCCTACTCCCAGACACACAGTACCACCACAAAATACATATATCTGATAATAAGTAGCATGTTGCTACCGTGAGTGGGTTTTAACGTCGGTGGAAGCTTGTTTCCGTTATTGTGTATAGAGTTCTAGCTACAGTAATATATATTTTTCATGATGACCACTGCCGCTGAGGTTACCATATCTCGACCTCATCGTTATATTTACGATCGAAATATCGTCCGTTTTTACAGAGGGTAGCATTTCTTCCAACGGCGATGCTATCGTGTCAAAAGTTTCAACGAAGTCGAATTGCGTCCGTATCACTTGATCGGATTTTGACCGTTTCCTACCGCGACAGTACAATGATTGTAAGTTCGCCTTTTTTGTTATTGTTGTCGTTGTCTGCACGCGTTCTCTGCTCTTACTTTGAGCATAATCATCATGATGATAACTGCGGCAGGACGAAACCAGTGAGAAGTGCACGCTGGTTCTGTACGACACCGACGGCTGGCCGAAGCTGATGCGACATTCTGATGCTGATCCATTGATCCTTGTTTCTTCCGCCAATTATCCCAATAGTCAGTCTGCTTGTGACGAGCCACGGCAGCAGGAGCCAAGGAATCATGCGAGGGTTTCTAGCAATAGTTATAGTACAGCGTGTCGCGTCTGGGGTAGCAGGCGTTGGGTGCTGTCGTTAGTCTTCCTCAAAATCATCACAGCTTCGGCTGTGTCCTGTCTTCATTCACTTTCAGTTAGGCTTTCCTTCGGCGGGCGGTTGTTGTCTTGCCGATTTTTCTGACGGCGTCGATATGGCAGCTGCTACTGACTCGCTACTGCGGCTATTGTTGTTGCCGCTCAGATGCTTCGGCTCTTGTAGGTGTCGCTCGCGTGCGCACGCCTCTTCCTGCGGCAGTTGCCTTTGTCGGCCATAGGCCTTTTTGCGTTCAATTTCGCTAGCCTTTTACTTTTTTTCGGATCCCTTCTTTTCTTCTGCTCCTGCTCATCCCCGATCTCATTGCGGTACGCCTATTACTGGTCGCATCCGCTGCCGATCGCTGGGCTAGTTGTAGCCGCACCATGCACGTAATTTCAACGCACATGGCCAAATGGCGCTAAAACTCTACGTCAGTGACAACGAGACGGTAAGACGAGACAAGTGCAAGTGAGGTTAGAACAAATAAATGTTGAGAGCGGATTAAACAGGCACACTACAGTTCTGAAAAAAAAGCTTTTTTTTTTCTTTTTTTTTTTTTATCGACTACGATCCCCCTTGACTTGCTGATTCCGGTGTATTCTACTGTGGCTAGGGTAAATATTATATAGCCAGAAATAATTGCCTTTTTAGTGAAGTTTAGCTAGTGCTGGTGTTGCTATGCAACGAAAGGAAGTAGCTCGTTTGTTCACTTTACCACTTACGTGGTCACCTCATACCGTTTATACCGACGTCGTTTATTAACGTAGCGACATATTCGCTCTGCAGTTGGAATGTGGCCATGTTCGACGGTGAAGATCGGGTCTGGTTCTCTTTGGTTGAACAGGCGATGTATAGTTGCCTGTTGAAGATTTCCCCTCGAATAGATAATAGGCCACACGAGATTTTTTTGCCACTTTGCTAGCGAGTTCATAATGACGAAACCTATAAACAAACCCGTAGGGACGCTCGGCTATCATAAACGTGTTGATATGTCTTGCGTGTTTGCAAGAAAATTTGCGTATCGCTAAAGTTAATGATAAAAAAAAATACGACGAGGCCTTCTGTAGGTCGGCCCCTGCCATTGCTTTCGGTAGCTGAAAAACGATAAAAAAAACTGCGTTAGGTTCGGGGGCATTCAACCGTGCCCGCTGAACAGAAACAAGCCACGAACACAAGTAGAGCAAATAGATTAGTTTGTACGATTAAAACTACGATGATTTTGACACCATCAATACACGCACAATATGTTAAGGACATGAAGATTAACTGTTGTGGAGTGCCCAAAAACAGAGTTTCACAGCTAAACAGTGACAGCACATAGAGCTAATGGTTGCTTCCATTATCATAATCGCCATCACCGTCACCAGCAGCACGGTCTCCCTAAGAGCAAGTGACTTGACTGCGATCTCGAAGCGATGAACAGTCATAAAATCAATGCCCCCATCTGATCGTACTACCGCGGAGACGTCCGCAATGGTCAATTATGATAGTTTGGGCTTAAAGCGCCTGATCTGTCTACTGATTCTCGTTTCGTGGGCGGTGACCTCTGGACGAAACGCGACCGAGGTAAACGGTATTGTGACGTTCGACCCATAAGATTTGCGTACAATCATCAAATTGCTGAATAATTTTTGCATAAAGGAAAATGCGTATTCATTGTACTGGACGCGGACATTCAACGAATGTAGCCCACGTTGTTGGGAAGGCCACATTCATAATGTACGGACGGCTGATGAAGAATAATCAATGCAAGCTGAGGTTCTATACAAAAGGCCAGTCGGCACCCGTTAGATTAACACGGTTACAATTCACGGCACCGTGCGCTCATCGCGCGATAGAAGGCAATTAGGGGGTGCTGCGTAATAGAAAATTTCTAGAAATGCGGTATTGTCCATAAAAAACTACTCTCTAAGAGAACAGGATGATAATGCAACCTACTAGAAGTGATTACCACTATTGAAAAACAAAAGAATTACAGCGTTCGTTACGAATAGGGGCGTCGGTATCGCGACAAGGCTCGATTCACGAGTAACACGGGCGCTATTAGTGAATTAGGCCATGTTATATTAGTCGACCGCTAAGACTGTAATGGCCTGGCGGCAGATAACTGGTCAGTGCTCTAGTTTATACACACGCGGAATTGCAGGATTATTTAGGCCGACTTCGAATTAGTTTTTTTTGTGTGATCAGCGACCTGTACAAAAGTTAGTTCGGCCGGTTTTCTTGTTATCAACATTAATAGTAACAACTAAGATTTGCGGCCTGTTCATGTCCTAGCAGTTCACAGCGTTGCAGGCAAATCTCTAAACAGAGATATGATCCTGCACTTCACATGCTAACACGGGTCCACGTAGTGAGACCCTGCCCTCAGTCAAAACCCAAAAATTGTTCAATATCCCAGCACACGACGACGGTCACTCTCATCAACCGGACCGAGTCTCCGCAAATTACTAGAGGAAATCAGAAGGAATCTTTGCCTATTTTCCTGTTCTTCTATATTTGTCGATCTTTTTCTATTCGAAGAGAAAACCTCCCCTCCGATCCACGCTGTCACGAACGAATTTAGTTTGCCGGAAGAACAACCTTGAGGACACTGACTTGTTGCTGATTTTGTCAAGTCCTTATCGATACGGGAGCCTTGCGTTCCCATAATACGCGTCTGGTTTAGCATGTTTCATTCGATATCAGTAAGGCCAACCAATTCTCGGATCTTCGTCCTATAGATAAGATTCGTTCGACTAATTCTGTTAGGAATTGGGCTTTTTCCTCATTATTTTTGAATGCTTTACGCTGGCAATTTTCTCAGTATCAACACCTTGGTGGTCTACTTATTTTGCCACTCTTTACAACTATCGGTATTGATTTCATATTTTTGCCTGCGTCGAAACTGATGCCGGTGTCATTTTTGTCAATTTAACATAACCGAATTGTATCCGCTTTCTTCTGATCTTTGCCAATGTACGAGACGCTTTTCATTTTATTGGCGCCATAATTTTTTTATTCTCCGATCCATCTTGTCCTGTATCTTTCAGCCTTTTCTCTCAGATCTACCGCCGTGTATCAGGAGATGTGATGACAATGATAGCGTAACAACGAAAAAAAAAAAAAAAAAAAAAAAAAAACGGTGCAAAAAATATATACACAGATATAATTACGAATGGCGGTAATATTGTTGACGTCGATGATGTATCGATGGCGTGGCAGGACCCGCTAAGGGCTTCCCTACTGACGAAATGATACCAATTACCGGCTGTAACAAAATCTATCTACAAGTGCGTCAGCAACCAATTGCTATTATCCTAAGTATATCGCAGCAGCTGTAGGGGCAGAAGGTCCGTTGGATGGCTAAGATTAGATTGAAGTCGCCGCCACGATCAGCTGACCGGGATGAACCAAGGTATGTTGCCGATTGAATGTAGTCAGTCTACGACTAATCCTGACGCACTCGCACATACGGACCGACCAATGGATACAAACTTTCCACCTGTGAGGCACAGTCACGTCTATGGCGTCGTGCGTTTCTTTCATGTGCGAGTTCCCAGATTTATTTTTGCTTAACGCTTCGTCATGCTCCTGTCGACGGTGTGGCTGTTATTGTTGTTAACACGTATCAGAGACGGGAAAGCTCATGTCCAATGATACACGACTGCTTGCTCGTGAATCACGAAATGGATATGTAGATAGATAAAGTGTGAGTAAATGTAGGTTATTATTTCTTAGTTTCTTAGCTTTCTTAGTTAGCAACCACAGCCGCGACCAACGTTGACACTGACCGTGCTAATTGTTGAAGTCACAACCAGCTATGGCAACCGATGTCGCCCTTGCCGTTACCACCAGTGTCATTAACGCTGCCGATGACCGTATGCAAACTCGTTCGCTCATTCACTGACCCATCTGAAATTCAATGCGTTTCTTGCGCGATGGTGGGTCGGAACCCAAAACGGAGTAATTATCTATTTCTTTGACTCTGTGCAGTATTGATTTTGTTGGCTTTTTTCTTTCTAGTGCACGCTCAAAGTGCGCATCAGCTTTGTATCTAAACTTAAACTTGAAGTGTGTAAGTCTCGTGCATGCTCGGAGAACTGTTCGAAGAAGACCACGGTAGCGTTTTGTCGACTTAGCTCCCGTTGATTATGGTACTACTCTGACGTTTTTCGTTTTGTCGTTGCTGTCGTTGTAATCCATTTTTTATTCAATTTTGTGGAGCTTCTGCTGCTACGTCTTGTTACACATTGATTTTCCTGAAGACTATTGGTAATATCTTTTCTAGAAAAGGTACCCGTGTGGCATTTATATCTACTGCGGGATATTTCCTTCAGACCGTATTCTATTATTATGTTTTCATCGCGCTTAAACGTAACGATGCTCACCCATCCTAGCCATTGTTTCCTATATTGCTGAATTTTGAATAGGGGGCCACGCAGGGACGTCTATTTGGGCTCGCTACATTTGACAGGCACTTTTCACGACGGCTGTTACAATTATGAGACCGGCAAAGCTGTGTCCTGCTTAATACGGTCCAGCTTCCACACCAAATTCGGAACTAAAGCTCGCCCCCGTAAACATGCAGTATTATTATAATTATTGTTATTATATCTAAATTTTTCCCGAAGTAAAAGCTATCTGTGTGTCACTCCTGACTGAGAATGTACTGGAGCTTTTTGGGCATTGTCTACCATCCGGGAATGACCCAAGGATAAATTAGGAGCACGGACCTGTTTTTTATGCTTGTCGCCGTCAGCCGCAGTGTAAAAGCGATTACAAAAGAAAATCTCCTTGGCCAACGTTTGCATCAACGCGGTTACTTTTGGTTGCTATACTGCAATTGCTATCATTACGGTTGTTCTGCTCGGGGCAATTGTCTTACGGCGATGTCCTCCTCGTAACGTAGGCGTACCCTGTTGCATGACCCAGCTCAGTGTCGCGCTCACCACGTGAAGAGGTTTCCCCAGCCGGTTCTTCTGCTAGTTGTCGTCTTTGCAGACTAACATTATCATCACTGACAGTAATTACTAGAATCATGAGCGTCGTCCACTACCGGTATCCTTTCATGGCTATTAATATTGCTGGTTACGACGCTGCTGGTAATGTTAGCTTGATCTTGCCCGTTAAATAGCGACGGTGGAGCTGCCCACGTCTGAGACTGATCTGACCGGCGTAAATCAGATCTTCTCTCTGTCGTCTAAATTTCGCGCCATCGACCCCCGCTTTTTGGCTTACTAGCATAACGTACCTTTTACCAGGCCAGTGGCGTATTGCCTGTGAACTCAGTATATTGCAGCGTCCAGTTTGTGGGCGGCTAAAGGAGGTGACGCCGGTGGCGGACGTCTTAACGCCTCTTAGATGGTTCTCCATCATCATCATCATCATCAACAACAACAACAACATCAACGACACGCTCTGTTAGCCTTCATTTGCTTTTTAATGCAATTCCCAATTTGTACTGCTGCAGCAGGTGCTGGCCATCTCCGCTTCCGCTATACACCGATAATTAAGCATCGCCTGCACCGCCGTTGCCGACGGCTACTGGATATCGAACGCAATGCCTCAAGGCTCAGGGGTGATATATATCTTATGTTTATCACAAGCCGTGGCGACGTTTCGATTATTTTTCGGGTAAAAAAGTGTTCCGCAGATTGGCTGCTCGTTTGGGTTTGAAAAGGCAATAACTGGTACTTGTTACAAGTGCTTCCCTTAACGGTTATCTACGGTAGATGCTCAGCAAAGGTGTTCGATGTCAAACATTTCGTAGCGAGAGAGAACAGGCGGTGTCTCCACTAAAAAGGACTACTCTTTTGAATTTTCGGGGGAGCGAAGTATGGCGGTGATAGCTGTGTTGAAGATGATCAATTAGGATAATCAGGGAGCCGGCAGTGGTGGAACACACGAAGTAGCTAGGCTCGCCGTACAAACATGTATCGTTGTACACAAGAATATCATATCCGCTTCATGCGTTACTTTAAGAAAAACAATGCGATCAATTTGTTACGTGATGTTAAGCATCGAAGTCATTCGGCGTCCTTCCACCCTAACCTATTATGTAGTTTGCAACCTATGCTATTTACGCTTTTTCGATCCGTTGCCCCAGTAAATCTACAGTCTATGATAGATATATCTCCGACGTTAAGCTAATACGTCCACTGTCGTGCGATATTCCACATCAATTTCTCTCTAGCTGAACTATTACGTTTGATCTTATTCACTTTAACAAGGGTTGCATAGATACCGATGATTCTCGCCAGCCAAACAGTATTACTGAAATAGGAACAGGCGATAAGAAGATGACGTACTATAGTAGAAGAGCGATTGATAGGATTAATCCAGATACTAAGCCCGTCAGACGTTCAAAGAGGCGGGGTGATGTATCGAACTAACGTAGTAGCTCCTGGAATACACGTGTCTCATTGATCCAAGGGAGAGATCGGCGCATTTATTCGGTTTGCAAATGGCCTTTGAAACGAAAGAGCTCGGAACCTTCAAGTCGCGCCAGTCCTCTATGTTTATTCTGTCAATATTGCTGCTGGAAATATGTATGTGTATAAAAATACACAAATGTATGTATTCGATAAGCTGGCAGATCTTGCTCGTTTAACAGCTCATCTCTGAAGGAAATGACAACCGTACGACCCAATTCCCATCAGAAGTTGAAATCTGTTTGGATTACCACCGAGTAAAACCTACATTATCGCACGTATATCTAGTTAATATACATTGTAACAACAGTTTATTTGCAGCCCGGGTCGCATGTCTGACTCGAAAAGGTAAGTCGCCATTAAAGCGACCTACAGGGCCCTATCGAGCGAGCCGTCATTTTCCGAACAGAGCAGTAATTCATATCATCGCACAAGTACATATTTGACACATAGTTGCTCTAGTCTGTCATTAAATTATTTAAGTATGTTATAATTAATCGCGTGCTTGGCAGTAATTAGTGCGGTTGTACCTTCAGATGTATTAAAGGTCGGTCGCGTCGACAGCTAATGCAAGACACGTGGCCTGAGTAAAGAGGGCAACAACGAAGTAGCAGCAATAAGAGGCTCTGGCATACTAATTACGCGCGCCTTGAGCTAGGCCGGGTAAAAGGGCTCACTTTTGGTAAACGAATGACGTCCAAACGGGGACAGAGCGCCGTTTCGCGATTTTATCCATTTTTAGACGGCCGCCGCTATTGACTTTAGCCTCTTTGGCGATCTAACTGGTCTATACATTAGTAGTGAGTAGGTAATGTAATGAGCACGCTGTTGTATTGAAGCTATGCCACCACATCTTCCTTCTTCTCCTTTAGACAGCAGTTTCTTTGCCTTCAGACGACTTATTGATAATCCAAAACGCGTTAATTTCCTTCCTGTCAAGAAGTTTATTCCAATAGTCTTGTCTGATTGCAAACACTCGCCGACTTTGTCAAACTGCAACAAGCAGACTCAGTACGACACGTTCGGTCCTGCTCATTGAGTTGGCAAGTCGCTGCTTACCATATTAGTCAGGTTTTAGCTTTTGGTCCTTTTCTCGTTCCCCCTGCCGCCGGCAGCACGTGCACACATTAGTCAGCCCTTCTCGTTTTTTCCCGGTGACGGCAGAGATTGATTCTGTGGGACAAATCAAAGCTGAGAAAATATAGGCTGCGATTATGGCGGGAGCGCCGACAATGGCGAATTTCAGGCTTCCGCGGCTTGTTCTAATGCTTTTTCGAGCCTTTTTTCCCACAGCTGCATTCTCTGTGTACTTACTGCGTGTGTGGCTTTTTATGAGCGTCTTGACGCAGAGTTCTTGTCGAACGCTTACTTTGGCGACGACGTAGAAACTGCTACGTTTGTGAACCGCCGTAGCCAAGAACGCAATAATCGAAATGCACGAACTTTTGCATCGAAGATTAATGATAAATTGCCAAAAGTTTCTTACATTGTGACGGGCCAGTTCTGTATGATCCTGAGGGAGAAACGACTGAAACATTATTAATAACTAGTCGATTTCTTGAGGAAAAAGAAATTGATCTTAATAACATGCAGTAGGTAACGAACGTCAATTGATCATAGCCTTCCGATTTCGCCAGCGTTTAAAGTACAAAGGTCAAAGATTATATCGGCTGTTTGTGTGTGTGGGAAGCATCTTGAAAAACGCCTTGTCATTATGTAAATTAGGCAGACAGTTAGATGAGGCACGCGTGTTGGCTGAACATTAGCCTCATTTATATGTATATGTGAACAGTGCCCATACGTTTAGATATGATATTTTTCTTTATACTCTGAATTGATTAAATATGGCAAAATATATAAAACAAAACGAACGAAGTCAATTGTTGTGTTAAGTCTGTTTAATTGAATCAGAGTCGATCGTGTGAATTTATATAGAATATGGTACACCAATATGAATTCATACTTCTAATACATACCAGCCTAACGTTGACAGTTTGTAATAACAATAATCCTGTTAACCTACAATACACTATTTCTACAGGCCCATTTTTAACGAATTTTTTCCTATATATATACATATAGAGTCCTCTATGTCCTCCAACTAACACGACTATGTCCTCTATGCTTTACTAATTTTTTTTTTATAATTTACTAATTCTCCATTGGACTCATTCTTATATTATTTGTTATAAGAATTTCTGCATTTAGTCGATTTTAGACGAAGTCAAAATCGTCTTTAGTATTTGCCCTTTTTTTATTTGTTGAGCCGGTTCGGTAATGATAACCGTTGAATTCCTCTAGACGTTCCTTTGTGCCTCAATGGTGTTACTTGAGAGTTTCTTAATAGCCTCTTTTTTTTCTGAAGGGATCGATTGGTAGCATGGAGAAAAATCGAATGTTTAAGATGTTCCTATGTACGGCTATTTCTTACATAAGTATAGAAGATTTTATTCCCTTTTCAATTTCGAGGTAGAAGGTGAGAGAGAGAGAGAGAGAGAGAGAGAGAGAGAGAGAGAGAGAGATCTCCATACCGTTCCCAACATTGACGATTCAATTTTTCTAGCCAGCTGTGAACTCGGGATCGAATGCCGTTTGCCAAACCTTGATTTCCGTATGATCACTTTGTTGTGACGTTACTAATGTAACAATGCAGAACTTCACCCGCGTCTATCATGGCCACGCTTACCACTGTCAAGTGTAATGATATTGGAAGGCAAATCCGCGCTTGGACACGAGCACTTGACAACAGTGTTCAACCCTCTTCGTTGTTGCTTCGTTTGCCTCAACCGAATTCTACTGTTCCATCGTATTGTCTAACAAATAAGGTGCAGTAGACTATCAAGTGCTCCTTTTGGTGGATGCTGTTTACGGAACAGCGGCGGGTATTTTTGCCACACGCAAAGTTCCGCTTGTAGCTAGAAGGTTAATAGAAATAACACTACTGATACCGTTTATTTACGTAGCGCCTTAAGCAGTTTCTGTGTTGCGGATCAGCATCTGTACCTGTTGCATGACAATTTTTTAATGTATCAACGGAATGTTATTTTTGGTGCAAAAGCTCTCTTTGCCGGCGTCATTGTTACGTGTGACGTCTGACTACAGCTGTCCGAGTGATCGACAACAACTATAATCGTGTTATATAATAATAATAATGATGACTCACCGGTAATGCAGTAAACGAAATAGCAAAAATGGGTAGCTCGATGGTCACCAACTATGCAGAGCTATCGAGAAATGTAGAATAAGCTATTGGGATTATGGTGTCACTTATACACGATAACCAGGTGTATATGAGATGAAAATTCAAGGTATCTGTAAGCATGTCGGAATACTATGTAGTTACATGGTCATTGTTAAGAGTCTAAGATTTTTGGATTAGGGACATCAAAGGCCACTCCGTTAGGGACGTTCGTATCTCGTCTGCTGAGTCCTATTTTTGCTAAGTGCCGAGAGAATTTTCGAGTGACCTTTACACCTCTGCGACTTGTATTTGTGACCTACTTAAAAACAATTAGAACTACATTCTTGCGTTTTTCAGGGGCAACCCTCTATTGAAGTGCAAACAAATGAACAATTCAGAAATGTAATACGGTTTTATTTTGTTTGGATGCTCTGATTTTTATTTTACGTTTTTCAGAAAAAAAAAACCTCAAAGTGTGATTAATCTCGATCATTTAATGCTTTTAATTCGATGGTTAATTAGACCCAATGCTGGTGGGGTCGATGATAAAAGACGGTCAACAAGCTTGCTTTCAGGCTATACTCACTCATCTATCGTTGCTTAACTATACATTTTTCGTGCCGTTTCATGTGCATCACGTCTCGAACTGCAGGAATGACCCTGGTTCGTGACATCTTGATTCCATTTGAACTTCTGCGCGCGCAAACTTAATTCATTGTCGTTTTTCTGCCGCGTCGTTCATGTTTACTACCCGAGTTTTTACAGCAGTTAGAAACTGTACATCCTGACCCAACAGTAAGAGCAAGTAGAGACTTCAACTAGTTTCGATGGATATTTCTTTAAATGATGACCGTTTGGCTGGCTTGTCGACTAGTCTATGTAGCCTATTTAAGTTAGGCAAACAAAGGGCGCGAAAGAGAGATTTAGGGAGACACAGAGCGAGAGAGAGAGAGAGAAAGAAAAGGGAGGCAGACTCGACTAGAGTGTAAACTTTAAACGAGTGGCGCGCTACGGCTCAAACCTAGTTTTGCTGTTGTCGCTGTGATAAGACAGTTACTTCGGCTCGTTCTTACGGTGTTGACGATGACGACGATGATGACCAATAGTAACGCTGCCGTCGTCGAACGCCTTCACTCGCCGGCGCCGAGCTGCTTAACGTATAACCAGCTGCCGACTACGCCCTATTCTTCGCAGCTGCTGTTAGTACTGCTGCTATTGCTATCTACATGTTTGTTACCAGAGCTTACTTTTACTCCCGCTACTACTTAAAATCTGAGCAGTGCTTACTCGAAGCCGACATGGTATATAGCGGAAGTTATGGCCGCTGCTCTTGTTATTGTTGTTGATGCTAATGGCGGTGTTCAACGAAGTTATCGTAATAGTACTAGAAAGTTAGCAGTAAACATTTATTCGGCCACTCACTTATCGACCTTGCTGTCATTAAAATCTCTAGTGTCGGCTTGAAGAACGAGCAACTATTGGCTGTATCAACGAGGACGGTCTCAGCCATAAATTGGCCTACGGCCTCAGTGACAGCATACCCAGTTGTGCCGTTGTCGGGCGTAAAAGCCAACATATCAGGGTGGAAACTTAGATAGCAAACCAATTTTAGTAAAACCACATTCTCTGATGCTCTATGTGTATTATTTTCATTTCTTATAGGAGACAAGCACCACGGGAAGGAGCGTCCTTATCTCTGGCTGTTAGCAGCAGCTCTGCTTTTGCTGCTAATACCACTTCTCTCACAAATTTCAAAGGAATGTAAAAAAAAGGGCCTTACTTTATTTTATTGCTGACGGTTTTTCCGTCCATCCGTTTGCTTTCAATAATCTGAGAAGTGACCAGTTCGTCTGTGGTCACAAAGTCTATTTCAATTTTTGCCAGCGGCTAGTTCAGGCCAAATTGTAAGCTCTCTCTGCCTGCCTGCCCGCTAATGATATAGTACCAAATATATACGTATTTATCGTCCCGATAAGCAAAGTGATATAAAACCCCCATAATATAGTATCAGCAACAGTACCGGCCTGAAAATTCAGCCTAATATATGGCGATATGATTAGCGGTATTGAGAACTTCAAAAAAAAGCAACGAAGTGATGGGCAGAAGATAGGATGCGAAGGACAAAGAAAAGATGCGGTCATTTAGCGCTCTATCTGCTGCTGTGTCAGTAAACATTCGCTGCTGTTTCGAGTCGTACTTGACTCGTTGTTTGCTTGACAAAGATATAGACAGCGCGCCAACGCATGTGTCCTGGTCGGGCAGGTCTGCCAGCCGAACCAGCTATTCCTGCATTGTACTTAGATCAGCGGTAGCATTAAGAGCTACAGCGGTGCCAAGCAGAGTGTTGGCCAAATCATGTTTGTAGTTAATGCCGGAATTAGTAAGTCATTTTTCGCTGTCTCCATGAGTGTTTGTCCTGGCAGATGGTCGTCGTGCATCTGTCGTTCTGAGGGAGACAGGAAGGCCATCTGCGGCTGATCTAGCAGCTATATTGTCCTAGACGTAGTTCTATGGCCGGTTCACCCTTGCTTTCGGTAGTTGAAAAGCCGGATAGTTGTACTCGCCGTAGGTATAGTAATTGTAGGGAGCTGAGACTTAGGCGATAGTTAATGGTGGCAGGGGTGCGTGTTGAATCGACGGGGATCGTAGCAGATCAATGAAACTAAGCAAGAGAAAAATCCACTCGAAACAAGCCTCGCCTCACCCAGTCTTGCTAGAGATATATGCACCCGTGGGGTTTCCTTGGTGAGCTTTTGGCGTGATCTTCAAATAGTTTGCCGCGCATGGTTATTCGCGCTAGAATGCAACGGCGTTCTCTGCCGTCGGGTTTTTACTCTACGTTACGACTGGTGTTGTTTCTTGCGGCTGGTTCGTTTGTGATTCCCTAGTCGATTCTTCCGACCATTTCAACTACCGCAAATGCTGTTCACATTGTTGCTTGAGTCTATCTCAAAGCCCCCACTAAACAGGTTCTGCAATTGCATATTCTGAAGCTGCTCTTGGTGGCCAGAACGCGAGTAAGATTCTTGTTGCAATTTTGGTCCTTAAGTATGACATTGTATTCCCGAGCGGGCTGTACGTGGGCAAGGGGCGGATGCCAGTGAAAGGCGGTGCCGTAGAACGGCCCCCTAACACGCGACATGGAAAAACTACGACCTCGGATAACAGATAGAAAGTTTTGTCGAATACATAGACTACGAAAAAATAGAATTAGAGCATATTGAAACGTCGTCGAATGCGTTATAGTGTTAGTACCACTGTTACTGATACTGGCTAAATGGCACCAACTTAGACGACACCTAACCGACGTTTAGGAGTAGCTTTTTTATAGTTGTGGTTAGCCACTGTTGATGATTGACATATTACAGTATGTTGCTCGCCGTAGTATAAATCAAATAGATGTTAAATATGGACTGTGTAACGTATAAATCAGATGCTGTATGTTCCCTCAGCGATATTGTTACGTTGAAATGAATCGATGCCATAGTTACTTTAACCATCAAGCTAGGATAGCATCTGCTATTCTGGTATTTCTTTTCGGCTGTCATCTCACCCGTATTTCGGACGGATTGTCGTTTTCATCCTTCATTGGTTAACACAGTATAACGATATTGTGTCGAGTGAAGCTGGGATGATAAGTCTTCTCAGTAAGCTATTGTAGTAGTATTCGAGCAAGTGGTAAGACAGACGGACGATAGTACGGCATCGTTCGCCACGTGCCTTGCCGCCACATAAGTTTATGGAGCGTGTTTTTCTATGCTTGTTTACGATGTACGTAGTCAAGCCGCTACGAGCTGCTTTATTCGTTGACTGCTAGCCAGTGCTTAAGGAAGAGCAGCGGAAAACCGGGGGTTTACCCTCGGCTGTATCTGAGAGCAAATGGGGGTGATGTACATGCAGGAAACCATCACTGCAAAGCTCTACTTGTGAACGTGTGAGTAAATGTCTTTCAAATGTGTGGCTGGCAGCCAATATCGTGCGTTATCGAAGTATTGATCTGGCTTGAACGTGCTGCTCTTAATAGCTTCCTGATGATGCAGTGTTGGCGGAATGGAGTGAAGATCGCTAGCTAACGTCGAGGTAACGTAGCCACTGGTGCAGCCCGTTGCTTTGAAAGGATGCGTGGCCAAAATGAACGGGATGGTCGAAAAGTGACAGTTTCGTATCGATGGACTTACTTGTTCATCAGAAGATAGCGGATTTTCGAAGTCTTAATTCTCCAAGCGAGTACTAAGCGAAACGTGATCTATCGGTATTTACATAAGCTTTATTCAGAATGAGTAATTTATGATCAGAGGTTTGAGTATAAAATTTGGCCAAGTGATGACGCGTTAAAGGCAACGTAATAAGTGAAGTGGTGCCCTTTTTATTGCAATATGCGTTGCAGCTTTAACTTTCAAGCGATCGTTTACTCGGATTTTAGGTATGAGTTATGAGGTATGAGGAATATGAGACGATTAAATTTCGTAATTATCAGGCAACTAAAATTTTCAGATTGCAGCGTGCAGTCGTTACTTTAAATGCGCGCAGTGTAAATTGCTTAAGGAAAAACTGATCATTATTCTATTTATTAAATAAAACAGCCCCTTAATTAGCTAAAATGAAATCCATAAGAACGTTCGCTATTGACATCCATTTATTACATTTATGACTGGCGGACTAGCATTTATTTTCCTTTCTGTATTTTGTAACCGACTGTTTTTATCTTCCAGACAGCAGAACCAATCGAATAAATTGGGTCCACAACATCTAATATGTTTTAGAAGTCAGTAACGTTTGGGGCATGCCGGTCATATTGGTAGCCGTCTTTTGGGTCTGTGTGTTGTTGTTTTGGACCACGCTTCGAGTCGACAGCCTATTACGGCTAGCCGGTTTCGCTGGCATTGATTGCCTTCGATTTACTTTCTGGCGACCTAGCTTTTACCAATCAGTCCTCGTGGCAATAAATTAAAAAAAAAACAACCGGGTTACTATATACCTCCGTCTGTTACAGTCGCACCCCTGTCCTGAATTTTGTCCCTCTCGTCTTCGTCCTTCCGTGAGACACAAACGGGTGGTGTCTGTTGATCTCTAAAGTTTCAGGTTTCAGTCACTTTTTGCCCCGTGGCGGTATCACGTGATTCAACCAGCAAACACCTGCTTCGTACGTAGCAACGATCTGCCACCCAAAAGTGGCCGTAATGAACAAACAGCCCTAAAACAGTTAGGTCTGGCTGGAAAAAGTGAGGAAATAGCAGCAGACCCAATAGATTGTCAGTTTACATCACAACGTACAGGTAACAAAATAGCATAAAAATCAAAGGAAGGTAGTTATTATGTTGACTACAAATTTCGTTGCTGTTACCATTGATGTTCTTGTCATTAATTCGATAATAATATATATTCTAGCAGCACTACTTTTATAATTAGTAGCTACTTGTTCGAGGAACCATTTTTCGGTCGTGTGTCATGAATTTACATAACGACTTACCGTGACCATCATAACTATTATGGCAGTGTGAGCCGTTAGCTCCATTGAATTGTTACTGTCTACTGCCCAGGACACTGAGGGTGTAGGAAAGCAATGATATCAAACAATTGCTGGGTGGCGCGTCGACGTAACTGTGATATTCATCATATCTGTTCCCTCGTGTCTATGAAGGATAAGGCAAACATACGTATAAAGTAGGCAGGACCTCGCCTGATTGGTATTAGTTTGCTTTGTTGAGGAACTGCCTAAACTAGATGAGTAGGCAAGACCTTTTTACAACTGTGAACACGACGGCCTCCGCTGCCTCAAGGGGCAATGTGCTTGTCCGTCTGTTCATGGAAGATGGTGTAAGCCGGCAGGCTCATATCGGCTTATATCAGTATTATGATATACTGCTCTTTATCAAGAAATGGGCGCGGGACTCTTGGTCCATTGGAGCTCGATTTTCGTTGTTGACAAATCTACTGCGTCCTGTGCGATCCCATAATTTTTTTTCTTATTTTATTTTTCTCAACTTTCTCTCCTTTTCTCAATTTTGCTCAACTCTGTTCTCCTTAATACACAAGTAGAGCAAATAGGGGTGAAGTTGGCAGATTGGCGTGTAGAAAGTGGCCTTGCTTAATCGTGTTTGTTTCAATGATATGACGCCGATACAAACACAACGGCTTTGCAATGGGCTTCAGCACAAATTTGTTTTGCGTTTTGAGTTCTCGAATTTAATGCCGACGGACTCCATATCAGGTTATTAAGCAGGAATGTTTTAGTAAGCAGACGAATTCCGTGCAGAAGGTCACACGCTAATGTTAGGTCACCACGTCATGCATAATAGATGGACGAATCTGCTATTGGCTGACTTAGATATAAAGCTTTAAGCAAACCTACCATTCACTTTGGTGCATTCATTGTTTATCGATGCGAGCAGCTTTTCCAGATGGTACGGAGAATTGCAGATATCAAGCCTTAATAGGAACAGCAGAATATCTACAGGCACTCTTAAGCGTATTCGTTCAATTATAGAATAATAGAAAATAATAATAGTACTACGCTATCCGTTCAGGTAGAATCATTGAAACAAATGTAATATAGATTCCACGGATTCGTGCTCAAAGAGCAGCTTTCTTCTTATGCGAGTGGCAATGAGGGTTAGTAGATTGATGAATTCGCGTTGTTGCGTCGTATATGGGAGACGTTTTTGAGATACCTGTGCTTAAGGCGAGACACCTGATTGCCCGTAGATCGGTTTCTTCGCACCGTCTGGCCTACGGGGCCTCGTGCCCTACTTCCTATCTGAGATGTTACATGCGTATGCATCGTGTTTTGGTTATCAGAGAATCTGATAGCTTTGCAATTTCCAGATTTTTATACTACAGCAAATCTTCTCCGCATCAAAGTAGTATCGCCTTCTATAAGACGCTTGCTTGATTAACAAAACGGAAATTTTCAAATAAGCTTCAGAGATGTCAAAAATTCTTCGTCTGCTTAATGCATACGCCTTGCATATTATACCTTGTTTCTGTTGATGTTATTAGAACAATTTAAATTCCACTAGGGGTCAGACGTATGCGATCGAAGGTGTGATCTTGTAGATAAGCGATCAGACCTTCTCAGTGGTTTATTATTGACCCTATCTGCGTGAGTGTAGCTATTCTCAGACCTGTTCACACGCGCAATGTCCATTTAGCTTATCGCCCCGTATCAAGAAGACGTTTAGGTTAGAGAACGCCTAACGAATAGTGAAGACCGATTAATGTCGGTCCCGTTGATGTTAATGTTGTTTGATGCTTCTCTCCCTCTTTTTACACTATCAACATGATGAATAATTATTCTCACCGCTGCAAAGGAAGACGTGGTATGTTATTAGGAATAAGAACAGTTTATTGATTTCTTCGCGATTGAAGGTCGATGACGCGGCCTTCGTCGCCTTCGGTTTGCGCCATTTTAATCGACCGACTTACTGAATGGGTGGTTTCAATTAAGCATCAAAGACGCCTACACCTTTAGCAGCAGCAGCTGCAACTAACGAACGCTGTGTGTGCTGTTCGCCCAGTGGCCATCCTTTTGCTTGTTTTCGTCCTGGCTTCTACGTAGGCAACTACTACAGGGCCGCCGTTATCTTCTTCTGATGAGCCAAGCCCCCTGCGAATGGTGAGAACAATAGCTCAAGGTGTGAACCTGCAAAGACATTCCTGCGGTCTCATGGGGACCTGGACGGCGGCCACGACTGGCATCAGTGAGTCTTCATCGGTGTATGTTAGAGCCGACCTATTCGATGCGGCGTTGTCCTTTCAATGCCAGCATTAATAGATTACGGTCACAGGCCTAGCTGTTTTGGCGAATGTCTGCGGTAGCCAAAGAACTGAGCGACATAAGACAGTAGAAGGCACATTGGCACCTGATGTCGTCGTTATCACCTCTGATTTTATAGTCTCCGGATACTAAGGGGGTAGGAGGTTCGTTTTTTGCCTATTTCAGTTCGGGTTAGGGTCGAATAGTCTATCCTTGCTCAGCTTACAGCCGATGTTAGTTGTCTTGCTTCACCAGTTGTTTAAGGTTACGGCGTTCCAGGCCAATCTAACGGAGATGACGCTCCAGTTGAATCGCTACAATTACCAGTGCCCTCCTTTGGTCTGTGATTCGGAGAAGATGTTCCTGTCTAGCTCAGCAACCCCAGTCCCCTGAACCAAACCCCCTATTGACGACAACCCCCGAGATCTTATCGGCGGTCGAGATCCGAGACGGTCTCTGTCGAATCTGACTGAATCACTCGCGATTCGCAGTCCGCGAATAGTTTGCAGCAGCAATAGCCTTAACGTGGGTACGCAAAGGACTCGAATCGATAAACGACTCGAAGCACAAACGCAACGACGAGTGAGAAGCGGGAAGAACAGCCATAGTATTACCACTAGTATCAGTCACTGCTAAAGCCAGCTCCGTCGGTGGGTTAATGATTTCGGGAAATGAAAACGTCCGCACGAACGTCGTCGGCATCGGGAACCGCTGCCACGGTCGTTGAAGAACTAGTAGCATTTCTATTGCCGCTGGCGACTGGATCGCGTCTTGCGTTGCGAACTACCTTGCGCCGCTTATCAGATCCCTTTTGTGTGCCCTCCTTTCAATGACACCTGGCTCATTCACTTCCCTCTTAGCTCATATAAGTAGAACGTAAAAGTAACCATCTTCTCATCATTGAGCAGGAAGAGACACGGGTAGAGCGGTAAGGATTGGGGGTGTGAGAGTGTGCGTCGAGAGGTAAAAACGAGGCATCCGTTTTTCTGATGTCAGGTTGGCCTAAAGAACTAAACAGGGTAATATTGATAAGTATAGTACCTATTAAGCTTTGATTTTTTCTACACGCTGCCCACATACCTAAATGATGAGTACTATTATCTACCTGGCTTATCAGGTTGGACTAAATTGACTGAACTATGTCAACTCAATATTCAACAAGTCATTCATATCCATTCTGCCAATGAAAAATATGGAGATTCTATGTCTCCAGTTTGTCTCAGGTGTACCTATATCTGCGATTACCTTTGCGCAGTGGTACGCAGTATTGTTCAGTGGATATGTATGATCACTGCGTCGTCCACGGAAGAGTGTGCTAGTATATATGCCAAAGAGAAAAGAAAAGCATCCCTTTGGCGGCATCTTCCGGGAATACGTCTCCACCTTAGTTACGACTATGCGGCCGAGCGTTACAACATATGACAATATAGCAGCACATTAGAGTTTTATAGTTGTTAGATTATAATATATAGTAGCAGTCGCCATGCGATGACGAACGTACGTTAGACAATAGAAGACGCCGTCCGTCCGACCCTCGTCTTTTTATTCTTGGCACCTAGGGTCATAGGCTTAACCGATGACGGTGAAGCTATCACCTTAGTATCAGAATGGATGCCCTCAAGCGGCTGTTGAACAACAAGGTTCTCATCGAGTTTTGATATGGTCCGTGGCTGGTAAGGTGTCAGACATACGAACCTCTTCGCTTCTTAAACAATGAAGAACCAACATGCACAGAAAATTAACCTTTTTCTCTCCTTTAATAAACAGGAAAAATCGAGAAAAAAGAAGGACACTAACCCTTCTTAAATGTAGTTGTGATTGCCCGCTTTCAGATAAATTGGAATGCTCCCTTTTCGGTTGGTGGCAGATTCGAATATCCTTGATCACAAGGTTTATTCAGAAGAAAATAGGCTAGATAGAAATTATGACTGGGTTGGCAGGGCAACATCGGCCCGTTCCTTCTTTCCTCGGTAGTTCTATTCAGCCTATTGACATCTTTGTACACATCGTGTAGTGCAAAGAAGAAGAAAAAGGACGCGGCGGACTAAAATTATTAGTTTTCGATCTTAAGCCCACAGCATTGAGAGATGACTCTGTGACCTATTTGTCGATCACTCGATATAGAGAAGACGAAGTTGAGAGAAAACGTACTGTGCTTGTGTAAATTTTTATTGATATTTTCTCATTCATTAGCTGGTCGGGATCGGCCAAACGAAAACAATCTCTGAAAGATCCCGTTCTCCCCCCC
Organism: Varroa jacobsoni; assembly: GCF_002532875.2. NCBI lineage: Eukaryota > Metazoa > Arthropoda > Arachnida > Mesostigmata > Varroidae > Varroa > Varroa jacobsoni. The sequence goes on along the minus strand of NW_019212969.1, from coordinate 162,507 downwards.
ACCCCCCACCTCCAGGTATTCGTTTACTCATTTAAGAAATACGGTGCGCGAAATAGGTCAGAAATTTGTCAGCTGCGCGACAAATGCCTGCAACGAAGACAGTATACGGTAAGTTTAGTCGTGAGCAAGCTGAGCTGATTTGGAGATGGAGTGCTAGAAAGCTTACTGCTGTTCAAGGTGTTAGAAGCTTAGGGTATGATTCATTCATATGAGAGTGTTTGAAGATTATAGCGCAGCCCCAAGAGGTATCAGGTGAGGATCAAAAGCGTTAAACAATCCCGTCGACTTGCGTCAAGTCACCTCATAACTAAACCCGATAAAGGTCTGAGTTCTTAACGTCATAGAAAAGAACTCTCGTCAGGAGTCATTAAATTTTCTCGTATATTCATCACTGTTCTATGCATTTTTTACTTATAATAATTATTATCACAGTAGTTATCATTATTATTACTGCCAGTCAACATTTACAGACCAGACTATGAGTAATGCGCAGATGCAGTTCACAGTATATACGATTATGCTATATAGGCATACAGTGTTTTGTTTCACTCACTGTCGTCGTCTCCTAGCCTTATCGCTACGTAAGTTTAACTTATCGCTCAAATAGCCACCGTAGCATTAGCGTCGGCAATACAGATAACTGCAGGCAAGAGCCGGCCAGGGCGTGTGTTGTAGTCGAAGCAATGACATCGGCAGCGACAATTGCACTCTTTACAGCGCTCTTCGGTGATCTTGTAGCCTGTTCCGTAAAACAGCTAGGTTCCTATCGGCGTCAGCAGCGCTATGGAAGTTAGCCGTGACCGTGGCCGCGATGATCTCGACGCTGTCGCTGACAAGAACTCGACAGAAGGATGGCTCAGTGGCAGTCGTATAGGTTAGCCATTGTTTCAAGGCTCCTAAGAACCAGCTTTCGTGCAATGCGTTGGTGAACGGCAGCGTAACACGGGTAGCCAACAGGGCCTATTACGTTGACTCGTTTCACGTTTGGGCGAACTGTGGGTGATTGACTTTTCTTTTCCGTGTGTGCACTGCTACGCCTGTTTACGCTGCCTGTTCCTTCTGGTGACTTCTTCACTTGTTGATCTGAGACGGAGGAAACGCTGTATATTACAGCCGACGAGATGTCACCGCTACGGTAGTAACCAGGGCACCTACGGCGGAGGTCGCCGCCAAATCTCCGTTGTTTCAGCAACTGGTGCGTCGTCAGGGGTCTTAGAACAACGTTAATGGTACCATCGAGAACATGGTCAGGGTTAGCCGAGCTAACATATTCGTTGCTAATATTCTCTGCAAGTTCGATGGGCCGAAGGATAAGCTTCGACCGATTGTTTCCCGTGTAGACAGCACGAAAGGATTTCAATGATGCAATTATCGTTATTGTACCCCCCTATCGTTACTGCACAAGAATCACTGACATTTCCCTTTTTTTTCTTCGATCAACGAGTGTCGCTCTATGTGCAGTGGCCAAAGCGAAATTAGGTAACAAATGTAACTAATTGATTGTGTGGATTAAGTACTGATGAAATCGGTGCTTATAGGTGAATGGTAAATATTGGGCGTGTGCCTCTTGTGCGGACTCGGTCTAGCTTAGCTAAAAACTAAAAGCAAATCGACTCTTTCTCATTTATTTAACAAATAAATCATTAAGCTATCCATTAAAGGTCTTAAAGTGCATGCTGAACTTGAGTTGGGGATGTTATGCCTTTGTAGCTCTTGCGGTGGCAGGATATACTGAGGTGCACTTGAAGCCTTTTTGTACGAAGAGCTCGAAAGTTGATCATGTGTCTTTCTAACGAAATTCTAGAGCGTTCATGTTTTCGGGGCATGTCGTCAGGGGGCGCAGAAAAAGAAAAGTCAAATGACATTATAGCTCAAACTCTAAAAAAATCATGTTTTTTTTTGCATGAAATCATCTCATATACAGCACAATGATACGTACCGATAATTGACTCAGGTGTACGTTGATGTGACCGATTGCTTCGATCAAACGTGTTTGGTGCGTACCGTTTGTATGTGTATGTTTACGCGCAAAGGTGTCCAATATGGATATGTACGTAAAACATCTTCATTAAATTTTTTTTATTTGGTCGCCTGCACATAGGCAGACGCGGTGTTGCAAATACCGTTTTAGTATAGAAAATCCTTTCCGTACTTCGCGCCATAGGCGGATCGCCGACTGTCACATTATTGGCTCTGTCTCTGTTGAATCTGGTTGATAATCCTCGCGCAACGAAACTTGAAAATCTCTAATGATGAAATAATCTAAAGATGAAAATTTCATCTAGAATGGTGGTAGAAAAGAAAACTTTTCGGAGACGATCGATCACAATCGAGCATTCAGACATTACCTTGGTGCAGTTGTTGATAGAATAAAACTATCCGCAGGTATTCACGAAGCTAGGAGTTTACCGAGAAAACGCGAATCTTCGAGTGGCGTTTGCATTGGATTAAACCAAGCTTTCAGCAAAGTCCTCTATGAGGCACGACATAGTGCAGGCCAAAGTACGACATAGCAAGGAGCTCACACAGACGTATCCAATTACGGTGCGCCAGGACCTAGGCGTAGATAGTGGCTTCGTTTCATCAGAGCGTAGCGGTCACCATACGTTGATCGCACAGTTTTATTTTTGCCAGTTATTTGGAACGGCCTTTCTATTGTTAAGGTTTACGCCACCACGATATTGTTACTCGTATATTCGTGCATAACAAGATCTCATTTCAATACTGAGCGGATGCATAGGTTCATGTTTGTGTAAGCGTTTCTCCCAAAGAGAACTAAAGACAGCAACAGAGAGATAAAGATAG